>NC_056744.1:989419970-989719970 GCF_019279795.1 Protopterus annectens
GTCAGACTGATGGGACTGTAGTTTCCGGGATCCAAGGTGGATCCCCCCCTTGCGGTGTGGGATAACTGTAGCTCTGTGCCACTCAGTGGTCACAAAACCTGAGGTGAGGCTATGATTAAACATGACACTTAGCTGAGGTGCCAGTTCATATTGTAATTCATGTAGTACACAGCCTGGGATGTCATCTGGTCCCATGGATGCTGTATTCTTAGCTTTGGAGAGTGCATTTTTTACCTGTGTGGCCGTTATTACCGGAATTTGGCAATCTTCCATTATTGAGATGGGCCATTTAGGGGGTGAGGGGGGTGAAGTTGTCATTGAATCGATCTGCCAGGATATTGGCAATATCCTTGGGATCAGTATATTTAATGCCATTCTGTTTTAGCTCAGAGCAGATCTGAGCATTGCCATTTAGATTCTTGGCATAGTTATAGAATGCCTTGTGGTTGTCTTTGGAATCTTTGGCAATTTTATTTTCGTAACTAGCTTTGGAGGATTTTATGTGGGATCTCAGCTTCTTACGGAGGCTGATAAGGGAGGTTTTTGCATCCTGTGATTTTCTTCTTTTCTGCAACAGTTTAAATTAACAATTTTGATTACCCAATCACAGGTTTGATTCAATTTAATTACTTTTATAAAAGACTATTTTCAATGTATATCAGTTACACTGAGGCAGGCTGTGGTGTATACCAGCTGAAACCGGTTTGTTTCTTCATTGAATAAATATTTTACAGTCTCACGGTTTGCTGGCTCATCTTTTGGTTTTTGGAATTCACAGTATTAGAGCCGTGCAATTGCCTTTCGTGCAGGAGGACCTCTTTTGATATAACAAGCTTCAAATTCTCTCATGGTCTATCTTGTCTTGGCCTTCTTGAGGCTAGAGGGAAATTTTGTATAGGGTTTATTGTCTAGGCTTGAACCTATAAGTGGAAGCTGGTAGAGTGCCTATGTTGACTTGTTTTTTTGCGTTTAATTAGCCTCTTGTATTAGTAGTATTGTTTCTTAGCCTGGTCTGCCTTCTGCCATTTCTGTGCCCTACATTTTTTTTGCGCTCCTTCTTTCTTTTGATAACTTCTTGCACTTCTGCATTCTATATTTATATATATGTCAAAGTAACTCAATGACACAGACAGTTACATAAGCAATCGCTACCAATTTTACTGTACAAAGAAATAACACATAGCAAACTCACTTAGTTGCTTTTTTACTTAATGTAAGGCAAAGTAGAATTTTAACTACATTTTCATAAAAAGCTGCTGGCAGTCATTCAGTAGTTCCTTTTTTGCAAAGAAGATGGTTACTTTATGATACTTTATGAATTATTAGGAATCCATTTGCTCTTTTTGTTGTACAGCCATTACACAATGCAATGCAACTCAAATATAACAATTCAATCAAAGGTCTAAGTGCACCACAAGAACAGTTTTTTTCTGAAAGACTATTTTACAGAATGTTCCTCTTTACTGCATAGTCCTTTGACTTCATAGTTAGGATATATTAGTGAACGGTTAGGTTTTAGACCTGTGCTTGAATGGTGCATAATCAGATTGAGATAAAAGTTGTATTTGGACTTTGATTTGACTTCTTTAGTATCCCTGGTTGCATCCTAAATAACCTAAAATATGACCTAATAGGACCATTTGAGGTACTCTTCAACTACAGCCTCAAAACAGGCTTCATTCCAGGTGAATGGAGGCCTGCAACGGTCATCCCTCTTCATAAGGGTGAACCATCATCTGACCGTGGGAACTACAGACCAATTGGTTTGACAAGTCTAACATGCAAAGCCGTGGGATGAATTATCATGGAAATAATCAACAAGGACACTGGCAACCTACAGACACTGGACCCATCCCAGTTTGACTTTAAGGGAAGGTGTGGCTTACTTAAGCTGGTAGACTTCTTTGAGAGGGTCACCATGGCTATGGATGAAGGAAAATGGCCCATACCACCCACCTTGCCTTGTTCAAGGTGTTTGCTACAAAACCCCACTCAGGTATTGCTGACAAACTCTCAGAACTAGGCATAAATCCCTACATAACTCACTGGATTGCCACCTGGCTTATAGATAGGTCATAAGAAGACAGGATTGGTGAGACCACCTCCACCAAAAGATTGGTCACCAGGGGAGTATCCCAGGACTCTGTGTTGGGTCCACTCCTGTTTGGTATCTACTTCTCAGAATTCAAGGCAAATACCAAAGACATCTGACTCATCAACTTCGCAGATGACTGCTTTAAATTGGGAGCTATCACAGACTGCCACCACAAGGCCAGCATCCTACATGAGGGTCTAACACAAACAAATGACTGGTGCAAAAGCATGAATAAATTGTCCTACACAGATTGCCATAAGGTCCTATCTCTGTGCTCAGTCTACTACAGGTTACTGAAAGGCAATCTATGTCTAGCATATAAAGTGTCCCCAGATCCAGGTCTGAAGGATCTCTTTCACATCCACAAGACAAACAACATCAGAAGTACTAGTTCCAAGGACCTGAACTTTGTCTGCGACATAAAAAGAACCTGCTGGAGGGACCAATATATGTCTCGAGGGATCCCCATACAATGGAATAAGCTCCACCTGTTGGAGGGACCAATATGTGTCTCAAGGGACCCTCACACTATGGAATAAGCTCCCCCTGTTGGAGGGACAGATATGTGTCTCAAGGGATCCGCACACTATGGAATAAGCTCCCCCTGTTGGAGGGACAGATATGTGTCTCAAGGGATCCCCACACTATGGAATAAGCTCCACATCAACATGACTGAGTTAATCCCTGTACCTGTTCAGAAGAAATCTTGATCATTGGATGGGAAATCACAAATTCACCCCCAGTCTGGCCCCCATGTCTCTGATGGAAAGAGGGCAACAGTCATTAAATTAATCCTCATAAAACATACCGCCCCCACATAGCCCTTAGCTACCTCATTACTAACATACCTCACCATATAGGCATTCAAGGAAGGCTGGGACAAAACTGGGTTAGGTTGCACAGCTAGGTCTATAAAGATCCTGGTGGTGGGTAGCTTAGTATGAACCTATGAGCCTATGATTTCATTTCTTCAGCTTTATTAACATATGATAGAACCTAGACTGACACTTTATATGTTTTTCAAACTTTTATAATAAAATAGTTTGCTATTTGCTCAAGGTGTTTGCTACAAAATCCCACTCAGGTATTGCTGAAAAACTCTCAGAACAAGGCATACCTTGAATGCCTATATGGTGAGATATGTTATTAATGAGGTAGCTAAGGGTTATGTGGGGGTGGTATGCACCTTGAGGAGGAAGTCGGGAGTGTCAGATAAGTATGTAAGAGTGGTACAGGATATGTATGAGGGTAGTGTGACAGCGGTGAGGTCTGGGGTGGGAGTGATGGATGCGTTTAAGGTGGAGGAGGGATTACATCAAGGTTCAGCTCTGAGCCCTTTCTTATTTGTAATGGTGATGGACAGGTTGACAGACGAGATCAGACAGGAGTCCCCGTGGACTATGATGTTTGCAGATGACATTGTGATCTGTAGTGAGAGTAGAGAACAGGTGGAGGAGACCCTGGAGAGGTGGAGATATGCACTAGAGAGAAGAGGAATGAAGATCAGCAGGGCTAAAACAGAATATATGTGTGTAAATGAGAGGGAGGGTAGAGGAATGGTGAGGATGCAAGGAGTAGAGGTGGCAAAGGTGGATGAGTTTAAATACTTGGGATCAACAGTTCAGAGTAATCGTGAGTGTGGAACAGAGGTGAAGAAGAGAGTACAGGCAGGATGGAGTGGGTGGAGAAGAGTGTCAGGAGTGATTTGTGACAGATGAGTAACAATAAGAGTGAAAGGGAAGGTCTACAAGAGGGTAGTGAGATCAGTTATGTTATATGGATTGGAGACAGTGGCATTGACAAAATGGCAGGAATCAGAGCTTGACGTGGCAGAGTTGAAGATGTTAAGATTTGCATTGGGTGTGATGAGGATGGACAGGATTAGGAATAAGTATATTAGAGGGTCAGCCAGGTTGGAAGGTTTGGAGGCAAAGCCAGAGAGGCAAGATTATGTTGGTTTGGACATGTGCTGAGGAGGGATGCAGAGTATATTGGGAAAAAGATGCTAAGGATGAAGCTACCAGGTAACAGGAAAAGAGGAAGGCCTAAGATAAGGTTTATGGATGTGGTGAGAGAGGACATGCAGGTGGTTGGTGTGACAGAGCAAGACGCAGAGGACAGGAAGAAATGGAAACAGTTGATCTGCTGTGGTGACCCCTGACGGGAACAGCTGAAAGAAGAAGATAATAACATAGTTTGCTGATTATCTCCTAAATTTCTCAGACCTTCTGATGAACTTTCTGCATCATTACATTGTGTGCACATGATTTTATGCATGTGTGTGGGTTTGTTTTGTGTGTGTGTGTGTGTGTGTGTGTGTGTGTGTGTGTGTGTGTGTGTGTGTGTGTGTGTGTTTTACACAACACATAAAACAGTAATGGCAACCACCTGTAGTACAGCATGCAGTTAGTTCACAAGCAGTACTTCATCTCCATCCTGAAACATGAAGCATACCTTATACTATTCAGAAGATCCACAGGTGTCATAAAACAAACTCTGACTTGATATACTTTAAGACACAGTTATGGGTAGGAGTAACAATATGTGATATTTCTGTCAGTCAGAATTCTGCACAATAATTTCCTACAGGACACATCTGTCATACACAGAGGTGATATTTATAGTTATTTTTTCATATGCATTATACATACTTTCTCAAGTCTGTCTCCATAGCTTTGCCATAAGAATAACACCATTCCTGTACTCTAATATGGCCTGTCTACTTCTTCCATATATTGTGTAGGCATGTTTAGTATCACATTATGTAACTCTGGTGTAAAATGTTGGATTCGAGCAATGGCTGTAAGACAACAGTGCGTGGATGCCATGATAATTCCATATGGGAAGAGCCTATGTTACTATATCACCTAAGTCTACCCAAACACCTATATGTATTTATTTATTTTACAGTGCACTATCATTGTACGTGTGTGTGTGTGTGTGTGCGTGTGTGTGTGTGTGTGTGTGTGTGTGTGTGTGTGTGTGTGTGTGTGTGTGTGTGTTTGTGTGTGTGTGTAGGGCTTATGTGTGCATATGTATGTGTGTATGCACTTGTGTGTTTGTGTGTGTGTGTGTGTGTGTGTGTGTGCGTGTGTGTGTGTGTGTGTGTGTGTGTGTGTGTGTGTGTGTGTGTGTGTGTGTGTGTGTGTGTGTGTGTGTGTTTCTGTGTGTCTGTGTGTGTGTCTGTGTGTCTGTGTGTCTGTGCATGTTAGATCCTTATTCTAAATTCTTAGGTCTGGGTGAGCAAATCACTTAACTACATTCTCCAGTGCCATACTAAGATAGTTTAGTGCCTGAGGTGGCTTGTTCATTTGGCCATAAGCACTCAGCTCCATGGTAGCTTCACCCCTACGTGCATGTTTTCAGCATCACCAATGAAATGTAATCCCAACCTAGAAGTCCAATACTCCACTGAAGTACACAAGTGTGACATGAAAGGGAAGTGCAGCAATGAATTATGTACAAACTGCATTTATACGTGTAGGATAATTTCCTTTCATACATCCATTAGTTATCAGCAGCAAAACACTAGAGGATTTAAGAAAAGCTGCAAAGAAGAAGCTGATTCCTTTAAAAAAGTTCTAAGCTTCAGAAAGTGACATCTGTTTAGTCAACACCTTATACTCTGTAGACTCAAAATCACCAAGATCTTATAAATAACTCCTGTTTAAAACATACTTGAAATAAACTCCATCTGCTATAGGAGGCAAATAAAGGCCAGACTTTCTTTTGCATTATCTGAATCAGTTTTTTCATAATGGTTGATGCAATTATTATGCCCAATATTCAGAGGTGTAGGTAACTATTTTTGTGCCCAGTGCCATCCCCCAGTCTGGTGCACCTCTTCAATTTTAAGTTGTGGAGAAAAAAAAAAAAAGCTCACAGCTGCTGCAGTTTATGCCACACATGGAACATGTCACCTTTTCAGTTCTGATCACAAATGTAATAATGACATTTATTTCTAAAGGCTGATATGCACTGATGACCAATCTGAATCTCCCAATCACGCATCTTAACATTCTGTGCCCAGGGTGGCTGTTCCCTTCACCTCACTTCAGTTATGCCTCTGCCGCAGTTAATTCTGTCAGCAAGATGAAGCGTTAAATACTAACATAAAGACTGTGAATAGGTTGAGATTGTTCTGGCCCAACACTTCTAATCATTCGCATTGCCAGATAAAATGTGTGTATATTACTATGCAAAGTGCACATCAAGTAGAACATCCATTCTCAAAACTTAGTAACCCTCTTCATGTCATAATTCATAAAGAACACAATCCACACAGCTTTCAGGAGACGAAATACTATCAAAGTCTGCATCAAGCACCTTAAACCAGCATTTGGTTCATCTTGCAGTGCCAGTTCTGTTTACCAAAAGAGGCCCACTAGGCACTTGCATTCCATGCCCAAGTCTAAGCCAGCGAGTTGGGCTTCTTATCCATTTATGTTAGGCTTGTTACCCACTTAAAGTCAGACGTCTTACCCATTTACCCATATATAGAACTACCTCTTTGAAATGTCTAGTGAGGGGGTAAATTAAGTTACTTACCAAACCACAATCTTCTTGTCTATCTGAGATGATGAGTTCATTGCAGTGTTGACCTAATATGGGCTGCACAAGGATTACAGGGATCTGCGTGTATTATGCAGGGGAGTGGGTTTGATTCTGACCTCAGATTATTGGATAGGCTTAAAATTGCCTTTCAGGGCAATTAGCCTAGTGTTCACCTATGAAACTATACCTTATGCCATTGATGGTTACACATAGTGTTTTTTTGGTATTAAAGACATGCATTGTGCCACTACCTAGCAGATATTCATGGTGCGACTACCTAGCAGATATAGATGGTGCTACTACCTAGCAGATATAGATGGTGCCACTACCTATCAGGTATTCATGGTGCTACTACCTAGCAGATATTCATGGTGCTACTACCTAGCAGATATAGATGGTGCCACTACCTAGCAGATATTCATGGTGCTACTACCTAGTAGATATTCATGGTGCTACTACCTAGTAGATATTCATGGTGCTACTTCCTAGCAGATATAGATGGTGCCACTACCTCGCAGATATTCATGGTGCTACTACCTAGTAGATATTCATGGTGCTACTACCTAGTAGATATTCATGGTGCCACTACCTAGCAGATATTCATGGTGCTACTACCTAGCAGATAAGGGAACTTTTGGTGTCCCTGGGTGGTGTGACATTTTCACTATGCTACTTCATTTAAACCACCTGATGAGTTTATACATGTCACGCTAGACCATTTTTGAATTTCCAAAACAAAAACAAAACAACAAACAAATATTTCATTTTATCCTCTAAGTACAAGGGACAAGAGTTTCTGATACAACCGTGCATTTTCAAACCAATAACTAGCTGATGCAGCTCCTTGATGACATCGAAAAGCGTATATGTAACAAGATGTTGTCATCACTCCTGTGACTGTGTATACAGCAGTAACCATAATGAAACGTTGATGTGTAATATCTGCTGCATGCTTTCATATGCCAGTGACTATTTAGTTCTACAAGTTATGTGGTTAGTGTTCTTTATGAAATATGATATTAACAGGATTTTCAAGTTTTGAAAGTAGATGCCCTATTATTTGCTGTGCACTTTCCATCGTATATGAACTTCACAACCTGCACTGTGATGAAAACTGACACTTTTAAATGTGCATAATCATATATCACATTACAGTTTGCACCTGTTTGGTGGGTAAATCAGGGATCTGGCTTTTGCAAATATGTAGAAGGCTAGTATTATTAAACCAATACAATAATAGGTAAACATTTTTATCCAAGAATAAGGGCTTCTTCAGACAAACAAAATATAATATATATACATAAACTTTGCAATAACAGAAATTCTTAATACACTGTTTAAACTATTAAAACCACAACAGGCACCCAAAGAGGCAGAAGGTAATAATAAAACACGAGCCTGTAGGTGTAAGCAGCAGCAGGTTTAATCACATAAACGCCACACAATACAAAGCGTTTTCGTCCACCAGACTTCCTCAGATGTAAAATGAAAGAATGAATGAATGAAGACTGTGCCTGCTTATATACCCCTCCCAATCTAATTAATAGTTAAAACAATTGTTTAATTGACACCAATTAAATCCTGTAACTAAAATATTCATGACAACCTTTTCCACAAATACAGATGAAAGTAGATAAAAACATGCACATTTTTTAAAAGAACTTTAAAATAAATATATAAATACTAAAACCATCACAATGTGTTGGACAGATAAATAAACTTGAATCAAAAACCAATAAAAAGAACTTGCAAAACATTATATATACTTATTTTATAGTTTTGCAGCTCTCATTTTTAAAATAGGGGCAATGGATATGTATTCATTCAGCCCTGGGAATCTATTGGCTTCCAATAACAACTGCCAAAATATTTCTCTCACCTCTATCCTATTTTCCCACGGGACCCCCTCACATCACATTGCACCTTCTCTACAACAAAGAAGCCCCATTTTGCTTGGGGACATGTCAGTGTATGCTTAAACAAGGCATTTTTAATATCTTCGACTCTAATCGCATATAAATGCTCATAAATCCTCCTTTTGAGTTTACGAGTGGTTTTTCCAATGTAAAATGCACCACAGGTTTTACATAGGGCCAAATAAATCAAGCCTTCACTATTACAGTTGGAAAAACTACTACTCTGAATCTGATGGTCTCTTGACAGGATGTATACAGAATCCTGTCTAAGTATATATGGGCATTGGGCACATGCCCCACATTTGTAGGTTCCCAATTTCTTACATGAAACAATAGAACCATTATACTCCAGAAAATCCTTGAGGTTCCTGCCTTTTTTATATGTAAATTCTAGGGTGTTGGTAAACAAAACATCCAACTCTGAATAACACTTAAACCTGCTCCAGTGTTGAGTAATAAAGTTTTTAACCCTAGAGGTATTCTGATTACAAAACATCACATAGTTACCCCCAAGGTTTCTTGATTTCATCCCTGGTAACGTCACCCCTGGTAGTTGTGTGGTACTCTGCACATTTATTGGTACTGTCACACTGGTATCTCCTGTTCCCAAAATAGGGGCAAACCTATCCTTTCTCCCATTCTTTACTTCCTACAAAACCTCATCAATTAAATAGTTAGGATACTTCCTAGATATAAACATTTCTTTGACTCTCTGACTTTCATCTTTGAAGTCCGAGTCCAAAGAGGTCATCCTACAACTACGGACAAATTGTCCCTTGTTAATACTTCTCTTCTGTTTAAACGGATGGGAACTGGTGAAATATAGGTACGAGTTAGAAAAGGTTTCCTTTCTATATACATTAGATGCAAACTGCTGCCCTAGGACGTCTTTTTTAATAGTGACATCCAGAAAGTTCATATAGTCATGTGTAATATGGGAAGTAAATTTCAAAAAATTAGTGGTATGGTTTAGATAGTCTATGAATTCTGTTAACTTTTCCATACTACCTTTCCAAAAAATGCAAATATCATCCAGGTAACGTTTGTAATATACCCAGTATTGTGCATATTCAGACTGGAACACAAACTTCTCTTGCCAAACCATGAGCACAATGTTGGCATAAGTAGGGGCACAACTTGCCCCCATGGCCACTCCCTGGATCTGTTTAAACAACTCACCCTCAAAAAATATAAAGTTGTGTTTCAATACCAAATCCATCAACTCTGTATAAACCAGAAAAGTATTGTGGTCAAGTTTTCCATGTTGGTGGATGGCATCCTGGAACCATTCTGACCCTGTAGAATGTGGAATCACATTAAATAAATCTTGAATATCAAGGGTTACAAATATTAAGGAATTTGAATACATGTTACTATTAATGCTTCTCAAAAATTCCCAGGAGTCCTTAAGTATACCATTGGCCCTAATCCAAATGTCTTTTAATTTTATATCCAAAAATTTGGCCAACGGATGGGTTTTAGAGCCATTGGCTGCCACAATGGGTCTCAGGGGTGGATCCTCAACACTTTTATGTACCTTGGGTATCCCAAAAATAGCAGGGATACGGGGTCTGTCCACACTGAGATACTTAAAAGTGTCCTGGTTTATAAAATTGTCATTCAGCATGTCCTGTAAAACCAAATCAATATTACGGTATGCTAAATTAATCTCATTCTTGGATACCCTAACATACCTATTGGTATCATTAAGCATATCCATCATCTTACTGGAATACAAAATACTGTCCATGAAGACCACCCCTCCACCTTAATAATGTTTTGCAAGTTTTTTTTGTTGGTTTTTGATTCAAGTTTATTTATCTGTCCAACACATTGTGATGGTTTTAGTATTTATATATTTATTTTAAAGTTCTTCAAAAAATGTGCATGTTTTTATCTACTTTCATCTGTATTTGTGGAAAAGGTTGTCATGAATATTTTAGTTACAGGATTTAATTGGTGTCAATTAAACAATTGTTTTAACTATTAATTAGATTGGGAGGGGTATATAAGCAGGCACAGTCTTCATTCATTCATTCTTTCATTTTACATCTGAGGAAGTCTGGTGGACGAAAACGCTTTGTATTGTGTGGCGTTTATGTGATTAAACCTGCTGCTGCTTACACCTACAGGCTCGTGTTTTATTATTACCTTCTGCCTCTTTGGGTGCTTGTTGTGGTTTTATTGGTTCCTGGTTCTGTGGCACCCTTTCCTTGGAGTTTTTGGATTACTTGTTACATGGAGGTATCTGAGGCAGAGGCTAGCTTCCAGGATGGGGAAGCAGTTCAAGGTACTGACCTGGATTCGCGCCTGTCTCGTGTGGAGGGGCAGCTTACCCAATTGATTTATCTTATGACTGGTAACTCTTAGTGAGGGAAAGACAATTCCTTTGATATCAACCCTATGAGGCCTACCCACAGGAAGGATTGCATTTCCACTCCTGCATGCAATCAGGAAGCTGATTTGGATCGCAGACAGGCTGATGTGCCTGTAGAGGAAGTAACTGCAACTTCTTCCAGTTTGCTGTCGAGGGGCACTAGAGGTGAGGCTGCATTACAGAAGGGAGCTGCAACTAAATTTTGTTACAATCATTTGGCATTGAATTCCCAGAACCAAGGTCCGAATGGACAGTCCTCCCTTTTAAGGGAACGTGGTGTTCAGGGACATGCTCCTGTGGAAATGACTGATAATACGGCTAATGGTGACAATGGAGTGCACGAGTGGACGGACTCTTCCTCTTTGGCTTCATAGCTTGTTAGTTACAAGTCTTTTTCCAGTCATCAAGGTACTGATAATAACTTTATATTTAATGACGGAGATGTTGAGAAAGACAGTGAAGTGTCTTACAGAGCCAATATTAAAAAACTCACTGATTTAATTTACAAACATAAAACTCTGGGTATTGACAATTGTTACTTGCATGATTGTATTAAAAGGGGTATAGTACCCAAAGGATTGCGTTTTTATAAGTTTCCGAACAATGTAGTGGAAGGCTCCCCCTTTCACGAAGAATTGTTGAGTATTTTTGACCGTAGTGGTTTTGAAGTCATGAGAGCCCTGATTAAAGAAAATGAAAGGATTATGGGGCAGGTATATCAGGAGATAGAATACATTAATGAAGTTGTGACCAATGATCTTATGTTTTCTGTTGAAAATGAGAAGAGAAAATATTTTATTATTAAGCAACAGGTGGAAGAAAAATGTCATGTTATTTTTAAAAGGAAGTGTGGCAAAATCGATAGGGATTTGAGGGATTACAAATAGAAAAAAGCATACCCGTACCCTAAGAATGACAAATTTGGTCGAAAAAATAATTTTTTTGATAAATCTGGACCACAACACAGTACTTATTCCTCTTCTTTTCCACCAGGGGGACACAATGCCTGGGACTCTATGGATCATAGAGTGATGTACAGTGATTCAGGGATGGGGGAACATCAGGATTCAAACCATACTGAATTCCCTGAACTTAGGAGATCAGATAGGTTAAGGCACAAATCCCCTGTGCGGTATTTTTACAGGGGTCCCCAACCGGCACGAGATAAATAAGAGTGGTAGCCAGGAAGGGGGACTAGCCAACATGTTGGACCAATGGAGTACAGGGAATATTACTGTGGATGGACCATGTCACACCCTACATGACTTTAAAATTTACAATTATAATAGTGAGGAGATTGACAGGAAACATTTTCTTTTATTTTCAAAAGGTTTTAAATTCATCCCCTCTACAGGGGGTAATTTAGTGGACAGCTTAATAGACTTGAGGATTTTTCTACGGAAAAAGAATTTAGATATTATGTTTCAGGGGCAACAGGATGGTGGTACTAATAGTGGTATTAGAAGACCTAGTACCTATAATCCCCCTATACACCCCAAGCTAAAAAATTTTGAAAGGGAGGTCGAAGAAGAAATCAGGAATGTTTATAGGGGTGGATGGCTTGGTAAATTTAACATGACTAGAGAAGAAAAGGTACTTCTCAAATCCATTCAAGAAAATAGATACCTGAGGGTGATGCAACCCGATAAAGGTGGAGGGGTGGTCTTCATGGACAGTATTTTGTATTCCAGTAAGATGATGGATATGCTTAATGATACCAATAGGTATGTTAGGGTATCCAAGAATGAGATTAATTTAGCATACCATAAGATTGATTTGGTTTTACAGGACATGCTGAATGACAATTTTATAAACCAGGACACTTTTAAGATTTTCAGTGTGGACAGACCCCATATCCCTGCTATTTTCGGGATACCCAAGGTACATAAAAGTGTGGAGGATCCACCCCTGAGACCCATTGTGGCAGCCAATGGCTCTAAAACCCATCCGTTGGCCAAATTTTTGGATATAAAATTAAAAGACATTTGGGTTAGGGCCAATGGTATACTTAAGGACTCCTGGGAATTTTTGAGAAGCATTAATAGTAACATGTATTCAGATTCCTTAATATTTGTAACCCTTGATATTCAGGATTTATTTAATGTGATTCCACATTCTACAGGGTCAGAATGGTTCCAGGATGCCATCCACCAACATGGAAAACTTGACCACAATACTTTTCTGGTTTATACAGAGTTGATGGATTTGGTATTGAAACACAACTTTATATTTTTTGAGGGTGAGTTGTTTAAACAGATCCAGGGAGTGGCCATGGGGGCAAGTTGTGCCCCTACTTATGCCAACATTGTGCTCAAGGTTTGGGAAGAGAAGTTTGTGTTCCAGTCTGAATATGCACAATACTGGGTATATTACAAACGTTACCTGGATGATATTTGCATTTTTTGGAAAGGTAGTATGGAAAAGTTAACAGAATTCATAGACTATCTAAACCATACCACTAATTTTTTGAAATTTACTTCCCATATTACACATGACTATATGAACTTTCTGGACGTCACTATTAAAAAAGACGTCCTAGGGCAGCAGTTTACATCTAATGTATATAGAAAGGAAACCTTTTCTAACTCGTACATATATTTCACCAGTTCCCATCCGTTTAAACAGAAGAGAAGTATTATCAAGGGACAATTTGTCCGTAGTTGTAGGATGACCTCTTTGGACTCGGACTTCGAAGACGAAAGTCAGAGAGTCAAAGAAATGTTTATATCTAGGAAGTATCCTAACTATTTAATTGATGAGGTTTTGGAGGAAGTAAAGAATGGGAGAAAGGATAGGTTTGCCCCTATTTTGGGAACAGGAGATACCAGTGTGACAGTACCAATAAATGTGCAGAGTACCACACAACTACCAGGGGTGACGTTACCAGGGATGAAATCAAGAAACCTTGGGGGTAACTATGTGATGTTTTATAATCAGAATACCTCTAGGGTTAAAAACATTATTACTCAACACTGGAGCAGGTTTAAGTGTTATTCAGAGTTGGATGTTTTGTTTACCAACACCCTAGGATTTACATATAAAAAGGCAGGAACCTCAAGGATTTGCTGGAGTATAATGGTTCTATTGTTTCATGTAAGAAATTGGGAACCTACAAATGTGGGGCATGTGCCCAATGCCCATATATACTTAGACAGGATTCTGTATACATCCTGTCAAGAGACCATCAGATTCAGAGTAGTAGTTTTTCCAACTGTAATAGTGAAGGCTTGATTTATTTGGCCCTATGTAAAACCTGTGGTGCATTTTACATTGGAAAAACCACTCGTAAACTCAAAAGGAGGATTTATGAGCATTTATATGCGATTAGAGTCGAAGATATTAAAAATGCCTTGTTTAAGCATACACTGACATGTCCCCAAGCAAAATGGGGCTTCTTTGTTGTAGAGAAGGTGCAATGTGATGTGAGGGGGGGGCCTGTGGGAAAATAGGATAGAGGTGAGAGAAATATTTTGGCAGTTGTTATTGGAAGCCAATAGATTCCCAGGGCTGAATGAATACATATCCATTGCCCCTATTTTAAAAATGAGAGCTGCAAAACTATAAAATAAGTATATATAATGTTTTGCAAGTTCTTTTTATTGGTTTTTGATTCAAGTTTATTTATCTGTCCAACACATTGTGATGGTTTTAGTATTTATATATTTATTTTAAAGTTCTTTTAAAAAATGTGCATGTTTTTATCTACTTTCATCTGTATTTGTGAAAAAGGTTGTCATGAATATTTTAGTTACAGGATTTAATTGGTGTCAATTAAACAATTGTTTTAACTATTAATTAGATTGGGAGGGGTATATAAGCAGGCACAGTCTTCATTCATTCATTCTTTCATTTTACATCTGAGGAAGTCTGGTGGACGAAAACGCTTTGTATTGTGTGGCGTTTATGTGATTAAACCTGCTGCTGCTTACACCTACAGGCTCATGTTTTATTATTACCTTCTGCCTCTTTGGGTGCCTGTTGTGGTTTTATTGGTTCCTGGTTCTGTGGCACCCTTTCCTTGGAGTTTTTGGATTACTGTTTAAACTATATCATCACCTAATAATGCCTTATGTTTCATCTCATGAGATATATTTATCTCACATTTAAAAATGAAATTCTCATTCAGACCTGTTGGGAAGTGACAGCTAAAAGAAGCTGACCAAACAATTCTGTCTTCTTTAAAAGTGCTTTCAGGTCTTCACCCTTCTTATCCAAATAAAGTGTCTATAAAAGAAAAAATAACTTTTAAAATTACTATAGTCCAAACTGTCTCTATATAAAACATTAAACAGACAGTACCTCTTCATTTCATATGAATGCTCATAAATTTGTCGTCCTGACTTTAGGCATGTCCTTCCTACAAATAATACCTTACATGTGGTTCAACTGGTTATAAGGACTTGTATGTGTGAAATTATATTACTGGCAAAGCTCACAAGAAAAGACACCTCTCTTTTTCTTAGAAATTGGTTAAAATCTCTTTGTAAACTATAATTCCAAAACATCTTTGAAAGTGTTACCCCTTTATGTAGGGAAAACTCTCACTGCATTGAAGACACCCACATTCTCAGATAAGGTCTTTCAGTTTTCAGGAACAACCCCCTCGGTTCTCCTAAAGTAAGCATAATATGCAATAGCCATACATTTATTGCAAGCCACGCTGCTGCTGTGTACGATTATTAGTCATTAAACTGTTGATGAGTTTATACATGTCACACTAGACCATTTTTGAATTTCCAAAACAAAAACAAAACAACAAACAAATATTTAATTTTATCCTCTAAGTACAAATTGTTCCCTAAGGTCATCCAAAACTGAATCAGATTAACCATTCAGAGGATATAATTGCTTAACTTTTGACTGAGTTTCTCCTCACATTGAATACATGGCATTGTGGAAATGCAAATTGCTCTTACTATATTTATTCTTTACTATAAACTCTTGTCAGGAGCCTATTACCAGGAACATTTTTAAAACCAGGATATCCAGAAATGTAGTACACTCCTTGGATTTATTGGCAGTAACATCAAAAAAAAAAAAAAATCTGGGGATTCTTCAATGCACATTGAAAAGTTGATGACCAAATTTCACCCCTCAACACAAAGAAAATCACTAAAGTCACAATAGAATAGAAAATGTTAACAAAATTCCAAATGCAATTTTTTTCTTCCAGACCCATGTGAGCAGGCTAGCATATTTGTTATTTATTATCACCTCCATTACCAACCCACTGACCCAATTGGAAATACTATTTGCTGAAAATATAATAAAAAAAGGTTGTTTGTCAAAATAGCTTCAGGTTCTACTAAGTGCAACTTCAGTACTGTAGAAAAGCTCACTGCCTTTTAATAATTCTTGAATCATGCCCGGTCTGTTTTTTTTTTCTTAGGAATCCCCAAACAACTCGATAAAATACTTAATCAAAAATTGTCTCTGAGCTCTTTACCCACCTCAGAATTGAATTTTACCCTTTGAAATACCTCTTATGCATTAAGGTTGAGTCTTTCTGAACTTTAATGTTGTAGATGAATTTGAAAGTTGTTATCACACTCCACATAGAATACATTTATTCATGATGTTATCTTGCATTGACTCTGCATAACTTGGACAACCCAAGCTAAGATTCATTAAGACAGAGAATCACATATTTAAAGACAAGTGATCACAGATTTCAGGAAAGCTGATCCCTCTAGATGTAGCTCAAAGGACAGCTGTGAAATATCTTGCATTAAAATGAGGCTTTGCTGTACAGTTATAAAATGTTATTCACCTTCACACATTCCATATACTGAAATAAATACAATATACACATTGAAGCCAAGGTAAAATTTATCAAAAATGTACAATCCTTGAACTGTTGTGAGAGAGTTCCTTGATGGCTACCCTTTTCACTAATATCTCAGTATCAGAGATGTCAATGACTAGTGTTTAAGAAAGGTTAAGGGACTTTCTCTAATCTTTCTATTTGATGAGGGCACTATTTAAAACCTCTTTTGCAGATGTGCTGTGAATTAACAGAGTCAATGGGTAGAAAGAAATATTTTTTCTGAAGGGTAATCCCCTGTTATTGCTGCAGTAAATATGTATTTGTTTGATTACTTAAATATTTTACTGCCGCAGATAAGATTTTCATTATACATCATTGCTACTTAATAAATACATACCTGTAACTGCTGTTGCAAAGTTTAGCAGTGTTAAGTGAAGCATCGACATCTGGACAGTTAATGCTAGATAAAAATAAGTTAGCATGCTGGCACAGTGCCTAAAGATCATCAGTTTTCCATTTGTTGATGCGACTGCTTCATGTGCACAAGTATATGAAGCAGGCACATGAGGAAACCACTCCTCCTTCAAACACACTTTTGTGAATTCTTTAACAATTTGTTGGACAGATGGAGAGAATAAACAACTTAGGAGAATTGGACAGGAATGTGTGCTTGGTACATCTGAAAAAGGAAACTTTGAAGTTGCACTTAGTACAATGAAAATACAGTTACCTGATTGTTGGCATTATATGATGTATTTAACTGCTTCAAACATAATGCTGATTGGAAGTCTGCCAGCTAAATACCATAAAACACAAATTTGTGGACTAGAAACATGAATGCAAGTTATTTTTTTCAGTACAATGCAAAACATACATATGTGCATGTATAAGAAAAGTCTTAATGCATTCAGTAAACGTGTGTGTGTGTGTGTGTGTGTATGTGTGTGTGTGCGCGTGCGTGTGTGTGTGTGTGTGTGTGTGTGTGTGTGTGTGTGTGTGTGAGTGTGTGTGTATGTGTGTGTGCGTTTGTGTGTGTATTTTTTTAAGTAGTTTTGTATATGGAGTCTCATTATATTGAATTTGGAGCCTATGGTATATCCATTTTATCACAAAAAAACAGGATTTATTACCAGGTGATCAGTAGTGGTGTGCACACAAAAGTAATAAACTGAACATATGGCTAAGATTCATGCAGCTGCTTCAGTAGAGACATAATTTTTTTCCCAAAAAGAATTTCAGAGCAATTAACCTCTGCTGGCCTTTACATCAGAAAAAAAGGTTTCTCCAATCATTGTCAGTTTCATGAATCATGTCTATATAACATGTAGCAGCCAGTTCATACTTAAAATTAGCTGATAAAGTTTTGAAGGGTGTCTTTCCTTCAACAGCTTCATAACTTTGTATGCCCTTTTCCTCTTTGATTAGTTCAAATAATTATTTCAACATAAATTATACCAATTTTGAAAAATGTTCAGCTCATTTAAATTGGTAATGTATGGCCTTTTACCAAGACAATCGACTCATGTAATAATTGCATGCCTCTGAGAGTTCAGAATGCTATTAATTGTTGCCAGTCAGTGCACAAGATTTATAATTGCACACAGAAATATTTTTGTAATGCCTGTTGTACTAGACATTTCCTGACTACTTCCAAATTTCAGTTTATTTTATAATCCATTATCCACTAGATGGCAGGAGTGGCCTGTAAAAGGTTATAAAAGCAATGTTCTCGCAGTCAAGATTAAGTGACAAATTTATTTAATTACAATAAATATAAACTGCATCAATTTCCATGCATAAATATAGAATTATATACAATTACATAATATATGCCATGATGACAAACATAATGTGGAGTGTATTTCTGATGTGTTTTGTTAACAAAGTAGTTACTGGGTATAAAAATATTATTTTACCACACTGCAAATAACAGACTAAAGCAACTGCTATAAAATGATGCTTTTAAGGGAAAGGGAATCTTAAAACCTCACTTTTACTCTATGGATGTATTATAACTCAAAATGCATTTGATTTCTTTCTGTTCTTTGTAGCCTTTTAACTGTGCATTCTTGCGCCCGCTTTTGTTTTCCCTTCATGCATTTTTTGCTGACCTTTTTTCTTCTGAATCATTTTACACCCCCTAACACACACTGCCAGTGTAACAATGCTTAATACTAAACTATAAGGAAAACCAATCTATTTCATCTAAAATTACTTGTCTGGAGCTGCTGATGTAGGGATAAAATTATCTTTATATTTTTTACCAAAGTAGATGAAGCCTCATTCTTGAATAGTGAATCCTTGACCAACATGAAACATACTATCAATGCTTCCCACATGTATTTATTTTTATCTTTATTTTTGTCATTTTCAATTAATCTGCATTTTTTCTAAGCCAATTATGTACAGCCATAGCTCATGACTTCACCTAACACAGGACAAACATTATTATTCACCTAAAAAGTTATTGCATCTGAATAGCTATCCTCTTTTGGGATTTCAGTCAATTTTTGACACAATGAATTACAAGTGGTATTTTTCCTGGTTTAATATTGTGGTATTCCAAATTTATAACTGCATGGGGTCGTATGCTATCCTGCGTAGTTACTCTGCACCCAATTCGAAAAGTAAGACTCTAGTAATTCTTATTCTGTGTAAGCTAATGAAGAATGGCAGAGCCCTACATCTGATTGCAAAATGGGAGTGGTACTTCCTATGCCATTACACTTAGATTTTTTTCGAGTGGTGTGGAACTCCAGTATTAAAACAAAAAACAAAACAAAAAAAAAAAAAAAAAACTCTAAGCAACAAAATAGCCCACTGAAGTATAATAAATGCAAGCAGTTATTGTTGTTGAGTCTTTCGGCTTTTCCCGGTTAGGGGTCGCCACAGCGGAACTCTGGTCCGCCAATGATTGGTAGTTGATTTTTACATGCCGAGTTACCAGCCCTGATGCACAACCTTCAACGAAGATACGCCCATTTACCCATGTCTCCACGCAGAAGACGCTCTGGCTGAGAATTGAACCGGACAGCGTCTTACTGTGAGGCGACAACACTACCACATTATTTTGTGTAATGCCCAGAAGCATGCAATACCAGATCACACTAGCAGGTAGAGCTGTATGCAGGAGGAAGGAAGCTGGCGGGAGGGGAGGCCAAGAACTGCACACATATAATACGGGGGCTGGGCAATGATGCAAATTTTATTCCTGTTAAAAAAATAATAATTTCTTAACACAGCCTTACAACATGCTATCCCTATTGTTTAAGATGTGAAACTGCATGCCTGCCAGCTGTTTTACCTGTCAAGCATGCTTCCATAAGTGATTTATAGAAGATGCTATGATGCCAGTTATTCACATGAACTTACAGCTCCTCAGCTTGGTCAGCACTGGTGCTTCTAGCTGACTAGATGCTTGCAGTACCAGTAATGTTACAAAGGTGGCACTATGGTGGCATCAGGCTTTACGCAAACCCAGTAGTTATGCGGTAGCCTCAGTTTTGCCAGACTATGAAACAAATAAGTAATGAAAGTTAATGAATCTCATTTCTATCTTTGTGAAATACTGCTGCAATGCTGGTGCAGTATTATGCAGTATAGGGAGTCCTCTGCACACTAGTATGATTTTGTACTGTATGGTGGGGCTGTAGTATTATGCAGTATGAGTACTCTGCACCCTTATATGATTTTGCACTGTATGGTGGGGCTGTAGTATTATGCAGGATAGGGAGTACTCTGCACCCTTGTATGATTTTGCACTGTATGGTGGGGCTCTAGTATTATGCAGTATAGGTAGCACTCTACATCCTTGTATGATTTTGTACTGTATGATGGGGCTGTAGTATTATGCAGTATAGGGAGTACTCTGCACCCTTGTATTATTTTGTATTATATGAATGGGGCTGTAGTATTATGCAGTATAGGGAGTTCTCTGTACCCTTGTGTGATTTTGTACTGTATGATGGGGTTCTAGTATTATAGAGTATAGGGAGTACATTGCACGCTTGTATGATTTTGTACAGTATGGTGGGGCTGTAGTATTATGCAGTATAGGGAGTACTCTGCACCCTTGTATAATGGGCCTGGAAACTAGAACCAGGATAGAAATCCTTGATGAAAGGGGATCTCTCCTCGGTTATGCTTCATCAATTATTTAGAATCTATCAATTAGCAGTATTTTAAGAACATGAATTCCCCAGGCCTGTTATTTTTTAAGGTATTTCAAAAACAGAAGTAGCTTTCCTCCCTGGGCCTCTGCTGAAAATGGGCTTCCACCCAGCTAACCTTCCCGGTAATCAAATGTCAATAAATAAATAACACTATGACCACAGTGCTGGACTATAGGATTGTAGGCAATGAAGTAAAAGTCATAATTGTCAGTTACAATATATTTAGGATCAGATTTATTGTACACGTGCAGTCACAAAAGCACTTGAAGTGAACAAAGCAATATTGCATAAGGCAGGGATGGAGGGTTCAAACCTTCTGACTTCTGGGATTAGGAATAGCACTATGATTTCTGCAGTAATATTTAATTTTTGTCCATTTAAAGTTACTTTTATTGTCAGATATCAACATAGGCAGAGTTACTTATGAGTATCTAAGTGATTAATTCACTGAGCATAACCAATGCAAAGCTGCTTTCTCACTGATTACGTGTGTGTGTGTGTGTGTGTGTGTGTGTATTTTTAATGTTGTTGTGTAAAATGTGAAAATACCATTCTTTTTTGGACTGCTTTTATGATTTTTAATATTCATAATATGTGTAAAAGAAGGTTATAACAGAAAGGCTACTTTTTGTAAAATACAGGACTCTACGAAAGGCCTAAAATGGGAAAGAAAATGCAGCCTGCTGCAGTATAACAGACCAATCCTGCATTCATTCTTCTTCTTTTGGGTCACCAAAGTCCTACCAACTCAAAGGCTGTCTTCCCTGAAGAACAAGGACCCAACTTCTAGATATTAAGCCCACCAAAGAAGGATGGAGAACTGAGAAACAGGTAAGGAACCAGAAGCTAGCAACAATGAGAAGAAATAAACAAATTCAGCAAACAAATTAAAAAATAAAAGTACAAGCCAGTCAAGAAAGAAAAAAAGTGCTTTAATGTCTTTTTGAATAATTTTGTACTCCTGCAGCTTCTGACTTAGCAAAGTAAAGAACTACAAATGCTGCTGCTGTATATGAGTAGGACCAGCTTTAAACTTCAGACTTCTAGCAACTTCTCACTAACAGACCACAGTTTTCAGTTACAGATCATAGCAGTTAATGAAATAATTTAGATATCCAGGACAGGGCATGCAAGGCATTGCAGAAGGAAATATATAACCTAATGATTGTGCATAAGTTTAGTGGAAGTATGAATGGATTGTTATACCAGGTACATGGCATTGGTATTTGCTAGTATTTGTCATTTAGATCATTAGTTCATTTCTTATTCTATGCCTAATAATGACTGTGGCTAATGGATCAGGCTGGACATGTGAACATGTACATGGTAATAAGAGACATATCAGGCAGCAGATCACTGAAATTCCCAAAATTCTGAGATGACTTTATGAAGCACCATTATGATATTAACCCATTGCAGGGCAAAAGACATCTTAAAGGCATGGACAAAAACTGAGATAATGCACTACTCATCTCCATAGCTGTCTAGTGGTTAATATTATCGTATAAAAATTCTGCCGCAAAATGACATTGAGAATTAGCAGTTATGATGTGAGTTTTCTATCCAAAGCTTCTTCTCATGGTACCACACAAATGACATCATTTTGCATTTAATTTTTGTTTAACATCTTGTGACAAAGCATAAATGTAGTGCCTTGAATCCAAAAATTCCTTACCTTGTATTCTAGATAACTACCAGTGCATCTTCAAATGACACCGTTTGATTTGTATTGATTTCAAACTCACATAGAAAGTTTTATCTTGTTTTTGTTTGAACCGCTACAGTTGTCAGTTTTCTTTCTTTTTTGTATGTGGAGTCCTTACTCAGTTGAATATTCGCTCAAATTCTCATTCCGTCTCTCTGTTACAGATGTGAATTTGCCCTTATAAAAGAAATACACTAGTCACCACTAACTGAAAAGGATCATGACAGTCTGAAAGGGCCTTGTGTGCCTTTCATTCCTCCCTTGATATTACTAACTGAAGCAAGACATTTCGCAGGTCAAATAATGCTAGCAACGAGGGCAAATTATTTACATACATTATTATGAAAATAGATGCTCACTGTTATTGAACTGTAGTTCCTCAAATGGTCACATGATAGTAAGTTGTTTCAGGTGTACTATAATATCTGTACAGCATTCAGAGGAACCTAAACAAACACATTTTCTCCTGAAATATCAGAGAAATTTTCATTTTGCTTGCTCATGTTTTACAGTTTTCAACTTCCTGAATCAACACTCCCTTTTTAAAACAGGAACAAGTGATAAATCTCATAAGCAACTGAAATAATGTTTCAATTCAGGGCACTTTAGCTCTAAATCAATCCTGGACAGTCAAGAAAAAAAGGGGGCAAACGTGATATTATGTTGCAGTGCATTGTGGAACAGAAAAGAATCCTTGATTGAGAAATAAAATCATATCTAGAAGAAATTATTAAATTATATTGGCCACTTACAGTGAAGGATGGATATTAATACTGCAGGAAAAGAACAATACCATGATTGCAAGTGTTTTCATTTTTTTTATTGTGATGCTGTCTGCTTGTAGCTGTCTTAAAAGTACAGATATATGCTCCATGTGGATTTTTTGAATTCAAGGCACATTTAATCCTGTATGGATGAGCAAGCATTCATTTTAAAATGGTCATTTCCTCATTCCTATTACACATCTACACTAGTGTTCTGATTGTGATTTTATTGAAACAAACTTTCAATATTGTCTTTATTTAAATAATACTTTTATATTTTTTGCGGAAAAAGAAGAAGAATCTGAATGAATGTGGTGAATACTTGACTGGGAATTCCAAGGGCAGTACTGATGCATTAGCCAAACTACACATATAACAAAAAGCTAAAAGCAGGCATTAATAAAACAGATTTTTTTTCATGAAAAAAGTGTTAGCCTTGTGTATTGAAAAAGTAAATGGAAGGCATCAATAAAGTCCTAGTACTCAGTTCTGTCTATTTTAACTCTGTAAATAACACAGTTACCAACAGAGGTGGTTCTAATCAGTGGCTTACACATTTATTTGAGAAAACATATTTGGAATTTTGGATGATTGAGTCCTTCAATATTGTAAATTTTATCTTCAATGTAGCAGATAATATTTCAGTTGTTTAGGATGTTGATTAGGTATTAAAATCTGAAATACATCTCCTACATCTGAGAAAAGAATAACATTACATTAATGGGAAGAATCCAGACAAATACAGAAGCTTGATGATTTGATCTCATTTTGTGTCTTTCGGCTTTTCCCGGTTAGGGGGTCGCCACAGCGGAACTCCGGTCCGCTAATGATTGGCAGTTGATTTTTACTTACCGGCTTGCCAGGCCTGATGCACAACCTTCAACAAAGGTACGCCCATTCACACATGTCTCCACGCAGATGCTCTAGCTGAGAATTGAACCGGACAGCATCTTACTGCGAGGCGACAACACTACCGCAGCACCATCACCACGGGATAATTTGATCTCATGTGTGTTTAATTTCAGGACAAATGTAAACTACATGACACATTCTCAGAGAAAATTACAAAGAAGACACAACCATGGCAGAAGCTTTGGAGTAAGAAAGCTAAATCTCCATCCAAAAAGGCAGCTGCCAGGTCTAGGATTGTAGAAAGTCCAATACACAAAAAATAAGATCAACTCGAGCTCAGATTTATTTAAGAGCTTATAGGCTAAAGAGTGAACAACTCAATAACATAGTGCTTAAAACAAGTCACTAGTACTAAAGAAGCACACATTTCATGAACTCAAATGATCTGAAGTTGGAAGTAGTGAAAAAATAGAGATAAGAGTTAAATGGCCAGTAATTGAAAAAAAAGGAAGACGTTTATGTTGGTGACGGAAACCCTGCAGGAAAGTCAACATTAAAAGGTTATTGAAAAAAAAAATGGGCATAGCTATAGAGATGATGCTGTGGTGATATCCAGCCAGGTCAGTTGATGTTTGGTCACGATGACAGTAGTTTAAATATGCTTCTGGCAAATGGTATGTATTGCCAAGTCCAAGCTTGTGTGCCATTGTCAGGCTGACCAGGGTTGTGATTCAGAGAAAGGTGTGTTAACATGTATTGAGTTGGATGTTGAGGCCAAACCAGGTTAATTACAGTAGCTGATTACCATTTCCTTAGATCTATACTCTTTAAGCAACTGAGTTTCCAATTTATCATTTCATATAGCAAATTCTAATATTACATGCAATAAAGCATGATCAATGAGGTTTTAGAATGTGTATGTAAGCATTTGTGTTACAAATGATTGCTTGCTGAGAAATCTTGGCCATAATTACTATTTCTGAGTAACCAGAAACTAAGGCCAGGATTCAGAAACATTTAACACAATACACAGTTCATAGTATTGCAGGTAATGATAATGCCCAGGATGTGGTCAATTCTGAGACATAACATAGTCACACAATCTGAAAAATTGCATGCCATGCAATGCAAATGATCATACGAAGGTTTTGAAGTGATGTCTTTCTCTTTCTCTTCTGCCTCTTTTGGTATCAACTGGCACATGGGAGCAACAACATAGGACAATGGTCCTTGTTTCTGTTTCCATTACAAATTCTTCCCTTTTTATGGGGCAGGGTTTTTACCCCAATGACCATATCACATGCACACACACATACACACACACACACACACACACACACACACACACACACACACACACACACACACACACACACACACAATGGAAATAAGGCACATGGATTATGCAAATGACAACAGTAAACATAGTGAAGCCATTCAGAAACATATAAAGCAGTCCCATGCAATGGTGCAAATCTATTATGAAAATAAAGGGGTTTAGTGTATATTATGTATAGGAGTAACCATGGCTATAGCCAATCAACATACATCATGCATTAGTGGCTGCCATCAGAGAATCAATGCCTGCAATGTTACTCTTCATAGTCATCCATGTTATTGCAGAATATATCAGCAGTACTTTATGTTCCAACACCTAACAGACCAGCAGATAGTGGACTGATACCAGATGTGCAGTGACACTATATGAGAGCTTGTTGCACTGTGTCACCAACAAGCAGAATCAAGGACGGTGCATGGAATGCTTATCTCACCATTCAAGAAGCAATGGGTAACCTCATCCATCTTAGGTAGAAGTACTTTTCTGAGAAAAACAGGAGACGTGACAACTATGTCACATGTGACAACCTCATTTATCTTACACCAATTCCTCAAAAGTATGCTGTTAGAGGAGTGTATCTGGTTCCTCATGAATACAGGGGAAATAACCACTATCATGTGTGTATTTTATAACATACCTCATTTCACTGAAGTCCTGGAAGCTGTAGACTGCCCATACATTGCCATGATGGCCCCGCCTGGTACACAGAGAAAAAGATAAATTAACAGGAAGACCTTCTGCTTCCTCATCTGCCAGTTGGTGTGTCCCAGGGCATATTATAATGTGTCTGTGTTCCACCTGGAAGTTTCCATGATTTACACAGCTGGCACTTGTCCAGACTATGGTACTGGTTCATGTGGATGGACATCCCACAATATCATCTGGTCAGTAGCTGCATACATTTGCAAGTCAACAGGGCAGTATATACACACACATATTGCATGCAGGGGGCAGGACATATACAGTCACATAACTTCTGTGTGTTGCAGGTGAAGCTAGATATACATCTGAGGTGGTAGTGGTGACAACCTCTCTCTGCAAGCCCCAGACCATGGCAGAAAATCTTGCATGCAACACTGCCCATGCAGAAACTCGTAACATTGTCAAGCATGTGCTTGAAAAATGGAAGGGTCTCTTCTCTGCTTGAAGTAGTCAGGCAAGGTTCATATTTTTTTAGGCTGATGACCACTAGGGACCTTAGAAGCCTAGTTGCTCGCATTTGAGTCCTGAGTATCATGGGTGCCTATATGTGGGGGTATGTTAGTATGGAATTAACTAAGGATTTGTAGGGGGTGTTATCTAGGTTAAAACTTTTCTTATTGATGGCCTCTGTCCAAAAGAGACATGAGGGCCAGACCAGGGGTAAATTTACCATTTCACATCCAATCATGCTGCAGTATGCTATTGACACCTGGAGCAAATGTTTAGTGGTGTGTGCCATGCTGCATGATATGGAAATATGTAAACATCTGCAGTAACAGGGAAACATTCCAGGAGGGGCTACCATATATGGAAGACCAGCAGTGGAGAGCAGGCTGTACAGTCTGGGAAAGAAGAGGCAGTAGCCATACCATATGTAAGGTGGAAGGTGGGCACAGCACATGAGGATGATTATAAGATGGTGACTGGTTTATGACAATGTCACCCAGACCTACTTCAGCAGTGTGAGGCAAAGGATAGGTATGAAACATTTGATACACATAGTAAGCATTTTTTCCTCCTGTTATTGTATTGCCTGTTGTACTTATGTCAGTACATTTGCATATCATTTTTTATAGTGGCCAAGGAACATGAGTTGGACACAGTAGGATGTCAAAGGAAGCAGGGATGACAGCAGTGAGGTAATTTGGGCACGTGTGGCACCACAATGTGGAACTGACAATGCCTGTGTACCACATGTATGTACTAATGTGTTGTCTTTTTTCATCCTTCTGTAGGTTTGGTTGTAGTGCAGCTGGGGAACATGAGTGATATGATGACTCTGTTGCTGGGTCACAAGTGGCTACCAGGTGTGCCTCTTAACATGAAGATCACTGGTAGCCTCCATGGCCACTTTTCAAGCAGGGGACACATGCTTCTTTTCTGCCAGTGGCCTGGAGCAGTCTCACATCATTTTCCAACATCATTTGTGGAGGCTGGTGTCAACTGAGATATGTTGACTCCAGGGTGCCTGCCTCAGCATGGTGGAGCATTTCCTTACATGGCTGGAACAGTTACATCACTGGGAGTCCCTGACCAATGGAAGACCAGAGGCACAGCTTATCCATGACATCTGTCACTGTGGTACTGATTGTTGGGTGTTACCTCTTTGATGGTGTGGCTTCTAGCCACAGTCACTGCCCTATCCACATTTGTGAGTACCTCCTTCCTATTGCATCATTCTTCATACCTTGTTTGTTACTCAGCCCACATCATCATAGGCTGTCCATCTTCTGTCAGTATGTGTCCATCCATTGTCATGATCATCTTTTTTGTGTATGCCTCATTGTCTGTCTCTCTTCCCGCCAGTGGATGTGTTTTATGTCTGCACCTGATATCATCTCATCTCCCGCTATTGTTACTGCAACTATTCCAGTTTACCTATTACAGCTATCCTGCCTGACCTTTTTGTTCCTATAATACAGGTCCTCTAATTTTCCCCCAAAACTGCCTTTCCTTCCCTTACAACTATCATACATTATGGATACCCATGGGTGTTCTGCTTGCTATACTCCCAATTCTTGCTTTCATCCACCCTTTTTTCACAATTTCTGTGAAGAACTGGGTAGGCACTCTGCTATACTGGCCTGCTCTAGTCTATCTGACACTTTGTTGCATGCATGGACACAAACTGTGATACATTAGCCTGCCTTGGTAGTGGCATCAGCCATGGTAGTTATGTACTTGTCTATCACAACTCTATTCCACTGTGCCAATTTAGTGCCACTCTGTCCCATAATGTTTCAATTTAATATGCTGTCATTTGTAAGTTATTTCATAGTTGTGCTGGCAACAATTCACATCTGATTAGCTTTGGATCACATTGTGTTATCAACAGCAAAATATCCATAAATTCCAGCCTACATATTACAAAGTGTATATCTTCATTTCTTTTATCAAGATGCTTATAGTCTGTTAATTGCTACATCTCTCAGTATGTATCTGAGTATTCATTTAATTAAGACTCAAGTTCAGTTTAGGTACTATGCCATATTTATTTGTTTACCTCTGCATGTATGATAAATACATATGTACATAAACATAGAAAAAAATCATTCAAACAATAAGGGTAAGCATGATAAGTTTTATACATGTATATGCATAATTGTAAATGTGTGTGTGTGTATATGTATGTATGGTTCCCTATCAGAAGCCTGAAACACTATAAGCTTGAAAATCAAAATCCTGAAACCAAAAGCCAGAAAATTCAAAATCTCGAAAACCCAAAATCCTGAAACTCAAAATCCTGAAAACACAAAATGGACATACTGACGTCATTGTGGCTTTGCTATTGTTAGCCCTGTGGTGTTAGGTCATGTGTTGGGTTCATGTGAGTGTGCGGTTGGTTTTATGTTAGGGTTAGGGGCGGTTTAAGTGAGTTAGGGTTAGGGCGCAGGTTAGGCATGTATGCAATAGTGACAAATATTAGGGTTAGGGGCGGTTTAAGTGAGTTAGGGTTAGGGCGCAGGTCAGGTGAATGTGCGATATTGACGGACCTTAGGGTTAGGGTTAGGGTCAGGGTCAGTTGGTAGATATTAGTGTCTTTATAGTGACATATTAGCATTATTTGTGTTTTCAGGATTTTGAGTTTCAGGATTTTGGGTTTTCGGGATTTTGAATTTTCAGGCTTTTGGTTTCAGGATTTTGATTTTCAAGCTTATAGTGTTTCAGGCTTCTGATAGGGAACCGTATGTATATATATATATATATATATATATATATATATATATATATATATATATATATATGTTTGGGTCTATGTTTGAATTATCAAAAGATCACAATATAAATGTCAGAATAACATTCAAAACATCAAACCATTTTTAAGTACATGCCAGTATTTCTTGGGATTGGTGACGGTCCTTTCCCAATGTGGAGCGATTACATTAGTATATATAATATGCAAGTGTGTATGTGTGTGTGTGTGTGTGTGTGTGTGTGTGTGTGTGTGTGTGTGTGTGTGTGTGTGTGTGTGTGTGTGTGTGTGTGTGTGTGTGTGTGTGTGTGTGTTAGTGCAAGGTGGCTCAAAATGTCATAAACTCGAATTATAAATGATCAAACCCAAATGGCTGATCATCTTTTTATTTCCAGTGAGGCAAGCCTCCCTAAACCCTTATACACCGTGCTAAATATATACACTAACTCACAGATGTCACTACCATAGGGCAAAGGGTCATTTCCCATGCCCACTGTCCCACAACATCACTCAGGAAAAGACATTCATTTCATCAACTGATTTTTGATCAAATAGCTACTGGACAAAAGGTACATTACCCAGGGTGGCTTGCCCTCTTTTCTAAAAAAGATTGTTTTCCTTTTTTGATATAAACATGATTGATCAGTTTATTTTATAATCTAGCTGTTGAAATTGGTTAGTATTACTCGAAACTGACTCTGAAGAGTTGTGGCAGTGCAATGTCAATTATTTTCAGTTGATTCCAGAATTATTATAAATGCATCATCAAAAACTGAAAAATAATTAAGAGGAACAAATCCGTTTGTACTGCCCTTGTTAACAGATCTTGATTCATAGATAAAATTAAAAAGTCATATCTTTTTCTGCAAGATGAATACAATTTTCTCACTCTGGAACCCGACCCTATCACTTTTTTACTTCCCAACAGCAAAATACACATCTAACTGTAGTAGTTCTGCCTCTTCACCAGCTTGGTTGATAGATTCCTGTGAAACTCTTGAAAACAACTTTTATCTGGGTATGCCTATTCAGAAACTCTCGCAAAGGGTTTATAAGATTTATATGCAATTAAGAATGCAAAATGCTTTGGGTAGATAACATCAAACTATGGTACATTATAGCCACTCTTTCATGTGTTTTTGAGGCCATGACAAAATCAATTTACAGATTATTTTTATTCCCCTGTGTGTATTGTGAGTAGTGAGACACCAGGGATTATTTAATTTCTTTACTGTTTATGAATTTAGGATCAGGGAGGAGGCATGGATTGGTGCAGGCTACTTGGAGGGCTTATGAAAGTATATAACTAGTTACTCCTGCAAATGGGCATGAGTACAAGTGGTCATATGCTTTGTGCATGTGACACATGAGCATGAGCACATGTGGTCATATGCTTTGTGCATGTGACGTGGGGATGAGCACAAGTGATCATATGTTTTGTGCATGTGACACATGGGCATGAGCACATGTGGTCATATGCTTTGTGCATGACATGAAGATGCTAAGTCAACTACAGAAGGAGCAACAGAGCTGTAAGGTATTTTTCTTCTTGGAATTTGACTATATTTATTTTGTTACAACTACTGAATGTTACAAAGAAGATGTACAATTTGGCAAGTAAGATTTAAAAAAAAAAAATCTTTACAGTGAGTTAAATCTAGTTTCGAAAATAACCCATGGACTGGATTAAGAAAATTTTGCAGCATTATGGTAAGAAAATTTGCATGACGTGGTCATGCGCTATTCAGAAAAACAAACTGCACAACATGTCCATGGCTTGCAGCACAGCTTGGCAAGGTATATACTAATGGCCATATAAGGAAATGGTAATGACCAACATTATTAAAATAAGATGGCTTGTGTAGTAAGATAAAATGAGATGGGAAAGCAATTCAGAAATGTATAAATGCAGCCCAGTGGAGCTGCACCATACCAAATGCTTATGTTCATGCTTGGGTTATTGCCAAATAATGCCAGGAGTTGCCTTCCCCTTGAAGTACACCACTCAATACACCACCTCAAAACATTTAAAAGTGTTGGCCATTTTATTTTATATTATGGCTATCACCTGCAATGAGACTTAAAAGCAGGCATACATGACAGGTTCAACTGTAGCAGGTTCTGAAATTGCTGCTCTACAAGTTGTTCTGTAGCACATCCTTTCTTTCTGCTTTCTGCTTACCATTCTGCTAACAACTCTCAAATTCACCTGACTGGGTGTGATGATTATGCTAAGTAGGGTTCAATGTATTACTGGTTTTGAATCACTCAATTTCTGAGACAAGAATTTCTGCAAACTATTGTCCAGAAATCTGTTTTGTGTTGTGCACATGACTAGGTCCAGCCTAGCTGAAAGGGATTAAATGTAACTCCATACTGAACCATTTGTACATGGAGTTGCAGTATTGTCTGATTTCTTAACAGCATAACAAGTGTCCCCAGGACCTCCATGGTTCACATTTTAATGTGCCATTGTGAACCATAATAATAAATCAGTGTCTACATTTTCTGACTCTGCCATCCATCTTGCAAATGAATGGCTTATCAGTACTCATTATCGTGTAACAGACAAGACATATGAGACGTGTATAGTTATGGCAATCACCCATGGGACTGATATCTCATACAGAGGGGAGCAGTGCTGTCACCATTACAGTGACATGAGGCATTGCAATCCTGACCTCCAACACCAATGGAAGGATGGATTTAAGCACTGGACACTACCTGTGCACTGTAAGTAGACCTTATATTAGTTATACATTTAAAATGGTACTGTATGCCATCCAGAAATATTTCACATGGTTCATTTTCTATCGATTTGTTTCCAGTTTGTATACCTTTCATGCAACACTGCCAATTCTGTGATAACTTTTTTTATTTATTTATTTAGTTATTTTATAAGCTGGAGTGTGGGGAGTGCCTTCTGTGTGGAGTCTGTATGTCCTCCCTGCGGTTGGGTGGGCGTTCAAAAGACATGAGTAAATGAGCGTGCCTTCATTGAAGGTTGAATTTCGAGCTGGCACCTCGGCGTTCATGAAAACTCTACTGCCAATCATTAGCAGACCGGCGTTTCGCTGTGTTGACCCCTAACCAGGAAAAGCCGAAAGACAACAACAACATTTAACATTTGTTTACATGGAAAGTCTGACTTGGAATGAGCCAATTTTCAGCAGAGACCCAGGGAGAAACACTCCAGACTCGTGTATTTGTAATGTGTGAGGAAACCGGAGTACCCAGAGGAAACCCATACAAATGCAGGGAGGACATGCAGACTCTACATAGAAGGTACCCCGGCCGAGAATCAACCGTAGAGTTTCTGCTGTGAGGTACTGCTTTGTACTATTTTTTTTAAATTTAAGGCACTGGCTTTCAGCTATGCTAACAATTGCTCTGGTCTTCTCTGGTTTTGAATTTTAGGACACTAGCTTTCAGCTGTGATAGTAGGAACTACTCTGTTCTGGTTTTTAATTTCAAAGTTATTGTGAACTCTTCTGTTTAGATGTTGGTATCTCATGTTGCAAATCTTTATTTTAGGGAAACCACTGTACTAAGACTACATGACAAAGTCTGATATATAAATGAAAGTGCTTCCTTTTTTGTAGTAAAGATGTTTTTGTACTTTTGTCATCTCTCATCCTATTTGGATTTTTTTATTCATGCCATTGTAAGTAGTTAATAATCCTAAAGAGGTCAGCAGTAAAGAATGAAGAAACTGCAGTTGTGTAAGTAAACTTAACATAACAGCAGATATTCGAGTGATCACTGTCGCAGGAGCCTTAGCTATATGGAGTATGTCCTGCCAAGGATATAACAGCTGGACAGCTTCCAAAGCTTTAGGCGCTTCCCACACATCCAAACAATCAGCTGAATAGAACTAAAAAAAAAGGTTCACGTGCCAAGCCATTCAGAGTTTGCATGCCAACACACTGAGGAAGGCTGGGCCCTGAAAGGACAATACTATGAATAACAAAAGATAAATGCCCACAACCTGGTATAAACAACACATCAAAAACAAGGGGGTGGGTGGAGGGAGGGAGTGGCTACTGCAGCAATGATCTTTGGACCATCTATTTTTATGCTAAGTTTATTTACACAACTGTACTATGCTTATCATATTGATCACTGCCGCAGGAGCCTTAGATTTATGGGTAGGTTACCTAGCTAACATTTAGGAAGTGGAAACAGAAGGGTCCAGGAGCCCCTGGAGAATGGCCATAACAAAGCTTGATTTAGATCTAGAGAAGAAACCAAGCTTTTAATATCTTGTAAAAGTATGTATAGAGGACCAAATTGCTGCAAATAGAATACTTCTAGAATTCAGCTGTTTCCAAAAAGCTTAACAAAGTTCCTTTCAGCAGCATAGTATTAATTCTAGTTATTTGCAGTTGACTTTTTATTTGTAGGCAATATACTAAACCTCTTCACAATGTTTAGCTTTCCAAGTATATGATACTTGATTTTTAGGTATAATATTTTTTTGTATCCAGACAAAAGTCCAGTTCAGGCAACAACTGTACAGAAAACAGACTGACTGTTTTACCCTTGCAGACCTATGACCAGATGAGTGCTGCACAATACAGAAAGTGCTAGACAAACATTTTGTAATTCACTTCATATGGTAGTCCATCACATCATAGTTGTGTGTCTGTGTGTGTGCGTGTGTGCGTGTGTGTGTGTGTGTGTGTGTGTGTGTGTGTGTGTGTGTGTGTGTGTGTGTGTGTGTGTGTGTGTGTGTGTGTGTGTGTGTGTGTGTGTGTGTGTGTGTGTGTGTGTGTGTGTGTATGTATGTGTGTGTGTGCATATGTGTGTGGTTGTGTGTGTTTATGTGTGGTTGTGTGTGGGTGTGAGTTTGGATCATGTGACTATTTCACTTTGCAAAATCATTTACTTAACTGTTATGAACCACTAACAGCTGCTTTAGTTTTGCTTTTAAATAAAGTGCATTGAACAATACATGTGATGAAGGTTGTGGGTTCAGATACCCAGAAATATATACTTTGTCTTGCAGTTGGCAAAGAGAATTAAAGTGCTAATGAGATACTTGCTGTGATACATGGTTTGAATCCCTTAGCCTTCCATTGCCTACTGTGTGACCTTGAGCAAGTTAACTAACCAGACAGTGCTTAGGGGAAACTGGGAATTTGGGCTACACTCATTAATGGTCTCATGGACTGCATGCTTAGAAACTACCTATGAACTTTCACTTAAATGACATTATCACTATTTAAATATTCTTTCTACAATTTTTGTTTTCTAATTAACTAATTTTTCTTCATGATTCTTTTCACGTCTCGCCTTTGTTCTCATGCACTTTAAAATTTAATAATACCATAATGAATGGCCAAGAGAAATAAATACGACAAAGATGCAGTTGTGGATAAATTGTAACCATTACAGTTAACTGCTTTACCATAGGACATCTGCGGTGGTGCAGCGTTAACTTTGTTGCCTCACAGCAAGAGGTTCTCTTGCTCGATTCTCAGCTGGAGTGCGGGGAGTGCCTTCTGTGTGGAGTCTGCATGTCCTCCCTCTGGTTGGGTGGGTGTTTGAAAGACATGCATAAATGGGCATGCCTTGGTTGAACATCAAGCTGGCACCTTGGCATTTATGAAAAATCTACTGCCAATCATTAGCAGACCAGAGTTCCACTGTGGCGACCCCTAACCAGGAAAAGCCAAAAGACCACAAACAACAGCAGTTAAGTGTTTGACCATCATAAAATAATGCTCCTTGTTAACATGTGGCTTGGTCAGGTTCATGAGTGTACTTAGTACAATATGAAGTAATCTACAAGGCTCAAAACAACCAACCAAACATATTATAGTTATCTATATTCAAAAGACAATGGTTTGAAACAAAAAATGATCAGGCATTTCTTGAAATATTACACACTTGTGTTTCATTGCCAGCCTTAACCATTGGTATTCACTAATGACCCTCCTTAGAAGCTTTACAATAAGAAAACGCTACTTTGATTAGTGCTTAATCTTTTCCTGGTTAGCATTGTTTTGTACAAAAATATTGTACTTTGCAAACATTAAAAGTGATGTACAGAAAAACTAAAATCAAAGCAGTGACATTGGTCTTTTTCTGTTTTATGTATCACTACTTAAGGAGCTAAGAAAATGTAGGTAAAGCATATAGAAAACAAATAAAATGTGTACAGCTTTGTCTCGCTGACAATGAATATGTTTTAGTCAGTGAAGGCATTAATAGAAACATAATATCCATTCATGCCATAAATAAACCATAAACTAATGATTACTTCAAACTAAATCACAAACTCAGCATTTTAGAATTATAGCTAAATTCCTTTGAAAGTTTGTAAAATATGTTTAACTCTACCCAAATAAAGTAGAATCTGGGGACGAGCATGTTGTATACAAGTTAAAGTACACAAAGTTAAACAAAGTCAGTAGTTTTTAGTAATTTTTATTACTTTTCTAATCTTTAACATGACACCTTACTCCCGTCCCCTTATCCACTCTTAAAATTCTCTTCTCTGCTTTCTATATATGTCCCCTCTTTTTATTAACTTAAGCATTACTAGATGACTCAACTATGAACTACTCTCTATTGGGCCATTAATGTATTTTCTTTTTTTGTCTGAACAGTAACAATTATTATGTTTCACTGTAATACTACCCTGTCAGTCATTTAATACTGTACATAGTCCTGTCTTTAAATTGGTATGTTATGCTTAATTCTTGTGTTCTGTTATGCAATTTATTTTGTACTGTGTGTAAATAACATTATTCTCCTAACTTTATTTGATTCTCTAGTGTATAACAACTGCTGTATGTTTGTTTAGATGAATTGTAATGGAGCTTTTCTCCATGGGCCAAAGCTAAGCTGCAAACAGGTTTCCTTCCCAGTCGGACATTCCCGGTAAAAAAATGTAAAATAAATAAAGTGAATTTGTCACAATACAGGTGATTTGATACACTTCTTATTCATTAACACTTGTGCATTATGAACTTGTCAAAAATCTTAATTTCCTAACCTACAAAAATGAATTATCGTTTTTAACAGCATTTCTAGTATTTCAGTCAAACAGATGCATTGCACATCAAGCTGTTTTAACAGACTGCAGTTTCAGAAGCACCCGTTTTTTAAATATACTGAAATATCTGTCACGTTGCTGTCCAATCTATGTTTGCAAAGTAAGTTATAAAGCCATGAGCCCACAGATAATCCCAGGAAGTTACGGATAAACTAGATTTCCTCCTCTTGACTGTGATATCAGGTAACCACAAAATAAATAATGATTATGAGAAACATTCCCCTTTAAACATGGACCTCAAAATCTGTAAAGGTCTTTCAGTAGAACTTTTCCCTGCATGATTGGAATTATTTTTGGTGACATTTTGCATGGTTTTGCCTTGATTATCATAGTCCCAAATATGTAGAGTTTACTTTTTGCTTGTCTGTGGTAGGGACCAAAAGATAAACTGTTGCTCCATTTCATGAAAGAATTGTTTCTCTTTACTCCTATTGTGCATTGCACATGCATTTGTTGACATGTATACAGATGGCGCATTTGCCCTACTTACGTTAGAAAAATCTCTTTCAACTAATACTACCCTTAATTCCTGTTAATTTGTATAAACATAGGGAAAATGCAATATATATATATATATATATATATATATATATATATATAATGTGTAATGTGTAATTTTGCAGTACTGTATGTTACAAGACACTGAATACTCTTAACAAGGATTAGTAGAATAAGGTGAAGCAGCATTAGACAAGGTTGTACAGTGTTTTGAAGCTAGAGCTGTAGAGTAATGACAAACCTCTAGGCGAACACATGCTGATAGAACTATATAACAAACCACTGCTAAGAACTGGTTAGTGGAGTGTTACAGAAGGCCTCTACATCCAGAAAGACAAATTATTACTATATGCAGTGGTTGCAGTATGAAGAAAAGATCATCAGCAGGGCCTGGAAAGAGAGACTAATAATGGGCCAGGCTTCTTGCTGCTTTACAAGAGTATACAATAACAAAAGATTGTTTCAAGTAGAAAATGATACCTTACTGCAGTGCAGTTACAGACCTGAAATTAAGTGACCCTCGTCCACTTAAACAAGAAAGAGGTCATTTGTATAGAGATGCTTAACTATAGCTTCTTGAAAAGAAAGTGTCTCTCTCTTGCATCTCCTATAATATATCAACAGTAGTCTCAGGTTTATAGCAGAACATTCATGCATTATTCTGTGAATTGAAATAAATACGTTATACCAAGCACACTGTTACTTATAACTCTTGAGTCTGAATTAATGCAAGCTTTGGGCACTCTTATGCAAATAAAGTTTAATATCCAAAGTGTTATCTTAAAGTTTCAGAGTCAGTATAGACCATAAGTTGCCAGGTGCGTAATGAGTTAATGAGTAGTACTTTATAATCGGCAGTTGGCTCAAATGTGCATTTTGCAAATTGGGTTGTCAGTGTTTGACTCTGCTCTGAGGTATGGCAACCTTGGACTTAGTAAATGTCAAAGGCACACAGTATAGAGAGTGTGCTAGGGATCACTACCCACAGAAAAAAAAATCCATTGTTCTTGATCTAGTTGTTTTTGACCTCCAGACATTGATACAGGTGCATTAGGATTTAGATGTGTTTACCACACAAAGCTTTACCATTCAGTAACAAACTGCACATTGCACAGTATACATAAATGTACTGTTCGGAAAATGATTCAAAGGTCCATGCAGAGAAAAAGTTTAGTGCACTTCTAAAATAATTCTACACAAAGATTGTAAATGGAATTGTTTTATTTACAAGTGTGCTAAAGAGTTACTGATTTCATTTAATATACAGCATTAAAACGGGCAAAACATTTAAATTTCAAAGCCTTTTCACAATATTACACAATCTCTCTAACTCCTAAAATACAAATGTAGACAAACATATGAACTGATTCAGAAAAAATACTAGACACATTTGGGTATAAATAAGTTTATGTGCTGTTCTCCTAAGTAGTGCAGTGATAATAAAATAGAAAATAAAACACTAACCTCTGTGTATTTACAGTATCTTATCACTGCTTTGTATCTTGAATAGTGTTCTGGTATACAGACAGAAATGTAACTAATATACATGACGTAGTTTGTAATACAACTGCTGAAAAATAATATAAAAGCAATTATAGCAGAATAAGAAAGCTTTTACAGCTGAAACACTATATCATTAATCATAACATTTTTATAATACTACTGCCAGGATTGCTTACTGTAGATACAACTTTTTTTCTGAACAGGATCCAAAACCATGGGTGTCATGTCTGCTTCTATTTTCCCAATTAAAACATTTATTCTCAGCTAAATTCTAACCCATTTAGTGTTCTGTATTTCAGTTCTAATCATTTACTGGAGAAGGCTGAAAACTTTAGCATGCAAACAAGTCTAAAAAATATGACAATACATGGTGGGGGAGAATGATTTAGGTCACGTCAGCATGTCGAAACAGGCTATGGGCTGATATTATTTAATATTAATGGTATCACCAGTATCCATTTTGAAATTCTTTGACTTATTTTCATTCTGATCTGTTCTGTATGACCTTCATTTATCTTAGACAAAGAAAGCAGCAAGGGACATTTTTAAATAATCTGTAATATTCCTTCTGGATCTGAAAAAAAAAAATAAAGACACATTTAACACAGGTGAAGTTTTTGTTTTAAATCATCAAGATAGTGTAAGCGATCTTAACCATACACAAATATAATTGCAATGCATGTTAATCTATAGTCACCGGTTACAGCAGCATTGGTATGAATGCAACGTTTTGGGGATGTAGTTGCCAAATCAACAACTTCGCCACAGTCACACACACACACATATACATACACACACACACACACACACACACACACACACACACACACACACACACACACACACACACACACACACACACACACACACACAAAGCACATTGTGAGGAAAATTTGACACCATTTTGTTGCATGAATCAAGACCAAAATAGGGTAGAATAATTTAATGAAGCTGGGGGTGGCGCGTGATTCAGTATATTAGCTTATACCCCACCAGAGAAGAAAACACCTCTTTCTGCCTTAGGTTAGATAATTTTCCTTGAAAATGATACACCTCTTACACAAATGGGGTCACAGCTCATTGTACATCTGCACTTAAGTTGGATAGTGTTTGTTCCTGATTTGGGAAGGCAGAGTTTAGAAGCTTATACCTGAATATATAAAAATAAATGTATACAACTGCAATTTAAATAATACTCTTTAATAAACTAAAATTACTGGTTAGGCACATAAAAAGTATCATCACAAGATCTGTGTTTTTCAATTTTAAATCTGAACTGTGTTCTTTCTATATTAATGTTGTAACGTTTAAATGCACTCAAAATTATTATCTAAAATAAATGTTTGCCATGGCTAGAAGTCACTGTTTAAATATCCTACAAAATGTGTGAAATTTAAATTAAGTCATAGATTCACTTTACTCCATACCAGAGTTTGCCCACAAGAAAATAGACATCTGAAGATACCGATTGTATTCATATCTCCATTCAAACAAGTTGAAATCCCCCATCCATACCTTTCCCTTCTGTTATGGATTATGTAAAATTATGTACCCAGCGTAAGTGTGCCAGAAATGTCTTCAACATTTTATATTATCAATTGAGGTGGTTCCACCTGGAGAGGACAACGCCTTGTATTTTAAATATACTGCATAAACTGGCATTATTTCTTTGCCCTACACATTTTTTTAAAATTTACACAGTGTACTTACATGAAACAGTATATTAAAATTCCAGTATTGCATATATTTGCATCTCTTTCCAATGCATTAAATAGCCTCCAGCATTTTGTCTTATTTTTCTACCTTCCATGAGTTATGTCAATCTTATTTGTCTGGAAAGACTTCAAATGTGACAAGGAATTGCAATTTTATCTGAAAACATGTCTCTCATTCATTGTCAGAAAGACATTGCTTAACTTTCAACTTTTTTTTCCCTTCATTCCACTGATGCAAATGATACATGAATACTCTATGTGCTTTGATGGTATATCATATAGCTTGGATATAAGCAGCTTTAAATGTTAAGTAGTATATATTTATACTTCATTTTCTAGAAAGAAAGAAAATGTCAAAGCAGTAGTTTGAACACATCCATTATTAGAGCGCAGTTTCATGTTGTTTACAAATTCACATTAGAATGCAACACACTGAAGTAGCTATACTTACTTTTCTTGACAGAATGCAGAGAAATATGAAGATGAACATCCCTTGAAATACATTAAAGACTGTGAACAGGTATGCAGTAACGAGTGACTGTAGAACCACATGCAAAACACCAAACATCCACGTAGCACCGAGAAGAAATAACAGGGCTAAAGCACCACGCGCACATGACCTAAAAAATAATTATCATCGATTAGTACAGAGCATCCATATATTTGTTTTAGTTTTAGTCTGCCATTTTATAAAAAGATTAAAATAAGGCACATGCGATATATGAAAATTATTCTGTGCATTGTCAAATGTTTTTTTTATCATTTAGATGTTAGTATTATGTTAAACTAAACAAAAAACAGCATTCTGATTGTAAGATATAAATTTCAACAAAACAAAAGTACAATCATCGAGCATCTATAAAACCTATCAATAAAGCAATGCCTTTAACTGGATCATAATAGTATTTGTTTTTGAATGCTTATATATCTATATCTATCTAAAATAAAAAAAAAATATATATATATATATATATATATATATATATATATATATCTATAGGCAGACCAATAGATATAAATATGGATATGCAATGTGTGTGCAATAACTGGCAACACCTCTCCCTCTTATGATAAGTCTTATCACGTTTCCTTTCAGGATAATTATACAGTTACAGGCTGCTCTAAGTGGGCGTTTTCTGAAGTCAAGCTGTCATTATTCTAGACACAAAGATATTTACTTCACTTGTTAGAAAATAGCATACTTGTTTTCTGAGACTTCTCAGTGCTAAATATTGCATTAATGTGGTCATGTGCGTATGACATTTATTTCACTTACTACTACAGTATTAGGACAGTGTAATGTTTTATACAATTTACATGACTAGGGGTATATTAAAAGAAATAGAATGCCCAAGGATGTGAAAAAACAGTAGAATTAGCAATAGTAAACAGGTAAGCACAGACCCCAAAAAACTATGCAGGCAGTAAAAACATTTTAGTCTGCCTATTCTGTCCATCTCCATAACTAACTGATAAGATGACCATACAAGGAAAAGGCTACCCTGCATCTCCTGGTACCCCACAAGGATTTTGTTTTGGAATTCTCATTGACCTTAGCAAAACAAGCAAACAAACAAAAAACCTTCCGGATTTCTTTTTTTTGGCATAACTAAATTTTAATGTTTCTGCTTTCTCTCATTAGTCTCATTTTTTAATTATTATATTCCAGGTAGGAATGCCAATAACTGGTACAGTTAGCCTGATTTCTTATGCTTTTACTTCCTAAATGTGCAATAGTCAGGAGTGAGTCACCACTCCATACATGTGCAATATGAGTATCAGAATATATCATACTACAACTAATGAAGTGCAATATTCTAAGCAATCACAATGTGAAGTCATAGTTTTGCAATACCTACTAGTATAATATTTTCTAATGTATTCCTGTTCAATTGTGCTAATTTATTGTGTTCTTAATATTTTAATTGTTACTGCATGTGCATTATTCTTAATGTCATTCAAACTATGTTCATTGTTATGTCTTGCACGGGGACCAAAGCAAAGTAATTTTGTTTAGCTTGCACTGCCGTGCATTTCTTTTTTTTCTCAATTTTTTTTTTTTTATTTTTCAAATACATTTGAATGAATTCCATAGTATTTATACTTAAATAACTATGTACACTATTTACATTAGCCTGATACTATAACAGATCTTAATGTATACAGTTACTATATAAGTATGTCCAATCCATTATCAAAGTGTCTGATCAATTATTACATAGTGTCAATCAACAATAAAACTTTTCCCCAAGGGTTGTTGATAAATGGCTTTGGATAAATTCTTAATTCTTTAATTTTAATTTCCAATAATGCTGTGGTCTTCAGTAGGCTGCAGAAGTCTTCCAAAGTTGGTATTGTGTTTGTATTCCATCTTCTTGTTATACACTTCCTTGAAATTGCAAGTATAGTCCAAAATAGATACATGTTTGACCTATTCAAATGAGGACCTTCGTTCACATTTAATAATACAAGAGCTTTAGTTAAATAAAATGATTCATTAAATAAAGCTTGTAGAAAGTTATTAATACCATTCCAAAATGGCTTAATTTTAACACAATCAAAGAAAATGTGGTTCCAATCTATACTGTGTACTTGCTGACATCTTCAACATATTCCTTTCATGGAAGCTGTGTATTTCTGATCGACAATAAAGTTTACTTTGACTTTGACTGTACTTGCTTACTCTAATCCTTCCAGTTTCCTGAAACATAGTCATGACCTCAAAATATTATTTTCCAAATGATGGAAATTTCACTTGACCATTTACTGCGGATCAGATATCTGACTATTTCTATAACATCAATCCCCAAGGTGACATTTGTTTACTGGGGTAGTGTGGTTGGGCATCAAACCAATAAACCTAAGCAGAACAGATTTTTCACAGCTATTATGGAAAAATTAGAAAATTAGATATAAATTAAAATAACAGTTTAACATTGCACATTTCATAGCATAGGTACTAGGTAACAGAAGCAATATAACATTTGCTTTAGGTAACTGTAAAAAAAGATGTACAAATCAAGTTACAAGTTAATTATCACACCTCTCAACTGTACAGATTTTCCCAGAAAGCTGAGATTTTTGCTTCATATTTTTGGACTGTTTCTCATAAAATTGTGGTTTTCTGGCAAACTGCTATCAAATCATTGAGGGCTGAAGTCAGAAAATAATGACATATATTTGAGTTTCAGACTTCATACCCTTTAGAAAATTCACGCTAACCTAAACTGTTATTCTGTCAACTTTCTAAGTTTGTAAGAGAAATATTTAAAAAGTGTCCTTATTTTTGGGCCTTTGCCTCCCCCCTTTATTTATGGCTTTGTCCAGATTTCTTGCTGTAAGAAGTTGAAAGGTATGAGCATGGTGATCATCAAGCAGTGAAGACAGTTGGAGAAAGCATCGGACAGGAGGACAGTAAGCAATAAAACAATGGGTCAGAGTTGTAAGATATGAAGCAAGAAGAAAAATTAGTTGGTCAGACAGAAATGTTACTGTAAGTTTATTAAAGTAGAAGGGTGTTGGCAGTAGTACCACATCAGTAGTGCACAGAGTTATACTGATGTCGTGAAGGTATTAGTGGTATACGTCTGCAGAGTTATGCTGATGTCGTGAAGGTATTAGTGATAGAAGTCTGCAGAGTTATACTGAGGCTATGAAAGCAATAGTAATAGAAGTCTGCAGAGTTGTATTGTGTTAGTGAAAGTAACAGTAGAAAAGGGAAGAGGTAGTTGAAGAAGAATTTTCAGTGAGTGTGGCTAATCAGGAATACTGGAAAAGGACATAGCTAAGTATTCTGGAAATATTGTTTCAATTGTGCTTTGAACTCAGTCAAACTAGTTTGTTGTCTGATACATATTGGAATCAAGTTCCAAATTTTGAAAACAAAGTTAGAATATAGAGCATCACCAGCAGCATTTAAAGTTTTAGTTGTTGAGTCCTGACATTCTTGTAGGTGTCTGTTAGGGAGTGGACCACTGTAGTAGATGTTTTAGCAATTTTTTTTTACTCTAGGTTTTATCCTTGACATGTCTCTTTCTACTATTAGTGGGTTAGTGATACTCCTTCTAACAGAGTTCACATATATTGCCCTTGTTTTTCAGATCAGGATCCTACCAATAGCCCTGTTTTATCTGTTATTCCTTAGCAACCTATACTCAGACACCTTTATCTCCTGATACCCACTATTCAGCAGCCAAAGTTTCAGTGATAGCAGCAGTTCACAGCTTCTACATCTTTCCTTATAGCTGCCCACCTTCTGGTTCATGCTCCATGCACTACATTGTAGATCTACTCACTTGTTCTTCTGCTCTGTTCAGCATCCATTTGTCTGCTTTCTGCTGTTTGAGCACTGATGTCTGCAGCATCCGTCTTTTTTCCATCTTAATTTAAAGAAACTGTCATAAACCTTTGCCTTTCAAACCCAGTTCTGAGAACCACTGTTTCTTTTGGGCTAAGATGGAGTCTGACTCTGCTATGCAGCTTGTCTCTCTGCTAGGTTTTCCACCATCTTGTTAACTGTCACAGGTTCTTCTTCACTGACCACTGCCACATCTAGTCATTATACTCCTAAACGTTTTCCTTTTCTGTGCACTTACTGCTGACATTGATAACACATGTAAACATGTCATCTCTAACACCTTATCTCACCACCTATCGCCTTCCTCATACTGTTAGCTATGGCCTCAAAATGGCTGCTCTTACAGCACACTGCTTTCTATATGTATCACAATTTTATTTATTTATTTATCGATTTATTTACTGGGAAATTCTGGCTGGACACATCTCCTTTTACAGTGGAGGTCCAGGGAGAAAAGCTCCACTAGTACAAATAAGTAAATATTACAATAACAAATGAGTTTACTGTAAACAACATGACATGCAGATTACATAGATCAATAGTAAGGAGCAAAACATGCAATAAATACTGAGTAATAGACTGTTGTTACAACTTGAGGAGACAAATAAAGAGACCTAAGAGTTATGCTGATAAAGCATGTTTAGTGGCAGATAAAAATATATAAAAAATATATAAGCTGTACTGATTGGGTAGGAGTTCTGTTAGTCGGGGATCGAGCAAGGACAGAGCCAATACATTTTTAGGTGAGACGTGAGAGTTGGTTTGAATCGACTGCTGGATGGAAACTTGGTTATCAAGGGGGGGGGGGGCAGGTTGTTCCATCATTTGGGTATGGCACAGGAGAATAGGGCTTCCCCTGCGGAGTTTTTGGACTTGGTGGTAAGAAGTAGATTTTTGCTGTTTGATCATAGGGGTCTAGAGGAGCAGTAGAGCTGGAGTAGGTTTTGAAGGGATGGGATCTTATGATGGTGGTTTAATAGTTTGTAGGAAAATGAGAGTTGATTCAGGTGAAGAAGTTGTGGGAGTTCAAACCAGATAAGTTCCCTAAGTGTGTTACAGTGGTGTCTGCAGAAGGATGTGCCCGTTGCAAATTTTGCAATTTTATTGTAGCAGGATTCATGTCTGTTTAGGTAAGACTGTCCAAGGTTGGTGAGTATGGGAGAGGTGTAGAGTAAGGTGGAGATAAGTTGGGAATTGGCGATAGAGGTTCTGGCAGTTTTGGTTAGGTATTGTTTGTTTCTATATAGTGCCCCAAGTTTTTTGTGTACTTTTTTATGGTAAGAGATATATGGAGGTTAAATTTGAGATTGTTGTCAATCTCCACACCAAAAAGTTTGGTGTGCTCTGATGGGGAGATAATATTGTTGTTTTTGGCATGTATGTTGAAGTGGGTGGTAGTTTGGTTAGATTTGGGGGGTTGGAGGTAGGTACTGCGAAGAAGGTGAAAGAGGGAAGTGGGGAATTGGGGTTGAGTGAGGGGATAGTGGATGAGGAGTGTTGTTTTTTGGCAAGGGATAGTATGGTTTCAGTGAAGTGTTTGTTAAAAGAGTCAGTTATACTGCTGGAGGAGGAGGGGATGGTAGGTGAGGGGGGGGGTTGTCTAGTTTACCTGGGTGGAGTATGGAGTTTATTGTGGATCAGAATTGCTTAGGATTGTGATGGGAGGAGTTTAGGGTGGACTGGTAGTAATGCACATAGTGGACTAAGTACACATTTGTTTACAAAGTCCACTGAACATGAGGGAGACAGACAAATGCTGGTTATGTAAAAAGAATTTGAAACAGTCACGCATCATGTTGCAAGATGTGATATATTCCTGGCAGTGGGTCTGTATATTGAAAGGCACAATCATGTGGCAAGACTGTTGCACTGGGAATTGTGTAAACACTGCAATATGGAAGAAGTTGAAAAGCATTGGAAACATAAACCACAAAGCATTATAAAGAATGATGAAGTTTATATCACATGGGATCACCCATTATCAATAGTTCAAAACACAGATGTGATAAAACCAGATATAGTAGTCCATGAAAAAAGACAAAAGTAGCATTGATCATTGCAATTGTTACACGCAGTGATTTTAGTGCTTTACGTACAGAGAGACACAATGTCATAAAATACCAGGATCAGCAGAAATGAGACCAATGTGAAAGAAAGATACCAAGATAGTTCTAATAATAGTAGGAGAAAAACAAAACTAATAAAAAAAAGAGAATTTACAGTCATACTTAGACGAGCTTCCAATGTATGTAATACCATATGAATTATAGCAGTCAGTTTTGGGCACAACTCGGGTGCTGAAAAGATAATTTTTGGCTAACATCAAAGACTGAAACAGTACTAAGTTCATGAACTTTAATTGCACCCTGACTTACGAAAGTCCATCATTGTAAGACCTGGAGAAATTAAACCTCTAGAATAACTTAGTCACCTCCATCGATGTCTGACTAAGTCTAAGATCCAAGATAAGTGCTTCTCTAATTTCCCCAGCCAACATGTGCAATCACTTTAGTGATCAACCCCCTAGTCACTAAAGTATTTGACTTTGTCCCATCGCTCTCTCATCTTCTTTGGTTCATTCTCTGATTTTACTGTCTCTCATCTCTATAAACATTGTCCTTTCAGTTGCTCCACCTCTGGCTGTCCTTATTCATCTATGCTGGTTGCAAGCCTGACCGTGTAGCACCTGACCCTTTTAGCCTGCATTCTTCTTGCAGGCAATATGCACTACTCTTTCCCTTTCAGCCTCTATCCCCTCAGTCAGCTGAGTATCACTCCCTGCCTATGTTACTCATGCTCTCATTGTGGTGATACTGACGTTCAATTCATCACTTGTCCCTACACTCTGTCCCTCTCCTTCTCCCATGGCTTCCTTCTTATTGTCCTGTCCTTCAAAGCTGTCCCTCCTACATCCTCTCATTTCCTTACTTGGTGTCACCTTATTTACTTTTACTTATGCTGTCTTCCAGTGGCATGCTATATTTTCTCCCCGATTAGCCTAACCAGTAATATCTTTTCTTACAGATATAGCAGGCTTTGGCACCACAGAATTCCTTGATACAAACCTTATTTCACATTCTGACCATGTCACCTACCACTCTCTCGCACTTTTCCTTTCATCTTGCCTTATTTCTGAATCTCTAACTTTTATATTATTAAATATTAAATATATTTATTTATGCATGTATGCACTTATTCATCTTTTGTTTTTGCATTTACTAACACCTGGAGAGGCCTTTTTGCTTCAGTAATTAATTGATTTGATAACTGTACCATGTCTTTTTTGTGCCTTCTTCAAATAAACTCATCAAAATTGCTTACTGTGGTTGTGTATTAATGAAAATTAGGTCAGAAGGGCACCACTGCATCGTTTGAGCTTCAGAGTTACAAAACAAATACCATATCACAAATGAACAAATTAATAAATAGAAACCGGGAGCTGAGACACAATCATCTCTCTTTATTCAGTGCCATTAAATGCTATTGTCCTATTAATTTGGTCTTCCTCAGAATAAAAAATAGGATAAAAAACAAACTTTATAAAATAGCAAACCCATCCCCTTCAGATAAAGATAAGAAAATAATTGGTAGGAGTTCTAAATCACATAATTAACATCATTAACATCCAAATAAATTCAATCATGATCCCAATGACCATCTTTAAAAACAAATAAATATATGCGTATACATGTATAAAAATGGGTCTATGACTATTCACTGAAAGCACATTTCACTGAAACTCACATGACTGTGCACAAATCACTGAAAGGCCAATTCACTGAAAACACAATTCACTGAAAGTTATATATGGCCTTTTCCCCACTGTAATGCGACCCTGGAGTTAGTATATATAGTAAGGGGGGATGTGGGGGCACATAGTTTGGATATATATATATATATATATATATATATATATATATATATATATATATATATATATATATTATGTTCAGAAAAGAGTAACTTATTGGAATTGCAAATATCCATGTATATAGTTCAAAATATTTAAAATAGGTGTGGGGGGCTACAGCCCCCACCCCCCCAATGTGGGGGTTGGTAGCCCCCACACCCCTCCTTACTATATATATATATATATACTAACTCCGGGGTCACACTACTGTGTTTCAGTGAAATGTGCCTCAAGTGAATAGTCCTAGACCCATAAAAATACATCAATCACATCACTTTGAAAAAATCATTAATAATCATTATTAAACATTTAAAAAACATGATAAAATAATGTGCAGTAGTAAAAAATCTTCATGGCTACTAATCAACCCTATCAAAAATCATTTCATTCACATCATAAACTCAATACAATTGTTATTAATGTTTATACAAAATGTCAATCCACATCATGATATCAACACTGAAAATCTAAGATACGCCCCTACTTTTAAAAAATTGATAAGGAGAAAATTATTTATAAAAAACTGCTTTTAATCAAATTACACTACCAATGGATACCATACTGTTTAACCCCCAGCCACTTGATGAATTGTTTTTTAGCTGCCACCTTAGTTCTTTCAATTCCAGTAAATACTCGCAAGCCCCCCTCCCCCATACATTTAAGGTAACTTTATCTACTACGGAAAATTTAAAACTATGTTCACTCATTACATTCGTATGTTTAAAAAGCACATTTTGCTCATCCTTCCTACTGACGTCATATAGGTGTTGGTGAATCTTTACTTTTAAAGCTTTTTCTGTCTTCCCAGTGTAAAAACTGAGACATTTCTGACATTGTGCTACATAAATCACACCTGCACTTGAACAGTGATAGTTTTTCTTTACTTTCACCTCACCATACCATTGGGTATGACAAGAAAACCTTTCTAAAATATAGTTACACTGCTTATATTGCCCACATTTTCTCATACCAGGGCACCCATAGACTACCCCTACATTTTCTTTCAGGGTCTTGGAACAGATGTCGTTTTTATAAACAAAGTTAGGGGAACAGCCCAAAGTTTGAAACTGCTCCCCATTAACTTTACAAATATCCCAATTTTTATCTGTGACATGTCTGATAGCAGGAAAAATCAAGGCTATATGTCAGGGCTAGCCACACAGCAGTTTGAACTGTGGCTCTAGATGATTGTCACAGTTCAAGTGACACCCCAACCCCATGTAAAAAATGGGAAAAAGGAGCTGTAGATGGATGAATTAATGTAAGAATCAAAGCCTTATAAAATCTTGTTCTACCAATCTGTTGAATGCTTTTGGAAAAATCAACATAGTCCTTACCTAACAAAGGATGAATTGTCTCCTGTTGTCATTTAAATTTAACTTCATCAAAAATTGCTCAGATAAAACTAGATTGATACCTCAAATGTCCTCTTTAATTGAATACGTTCTTCTACAAAAATGATGTCCTGAGATATCATCCTTGCCATTCTTACCATTTGGCCTTTAACTAGGGCTCTCTTCTGAAAAGTAGGATGCCAGCTGGTAAAAGGTAACAGTGAATTAGAATAAGTTGGTTTCTTAAATATATTAGACTCAAAATTATTACCCTCTCTTTTTTGTAATTGTTACATCTAAATGTAGTAGGCAGACTGGAAACTCTAATTTGACCATAGGTGTGAGCATGCATGCAAGTATGTGGTGCGGAAGAATTTTCTTTTTAAATATACCTTGAAATATTGACTTCCGCAGTAATCACCCCTCATATATTTGATAAATGATTGCTGGAGAACTTAACAACCACAATGTTACAGTACATTAAACATGCAAATGCAAAGCATATAGTATGTACTTGTGATCAGAAAAAAAGCCACAGCAAAGTACAACAAATTTAAACTAAACAAAATTAAACAATACCAACATGTCCAAAGTGCCCCTGCAAATAACCACCGAAAAGACTAATGTATGATGTGCCTCTGCTCCCCGTATCCCTTATTTATATACATAACTAGACATTTACCTAACCATAACTACAATGAGAAATTCTTCAAAATGCTATAACTCACCTCTGCATTTCACAGAATTGTAAAGTTTGACTGTAGCTCTGTTCAGATAACTGTGACTTCCAAAGTTAAGGTTGACTAAAAGAGTGGAAGACAACTACACAACTACACTGCTACCACTCCTCTAACCCAGACCCACAGCCAAATATGGTTCAGACCGTTAGAGCAAATGAGGATGCATATCTTACTATTACAGGGATAATACATAATTAAAGTCTGCCACAGCACGGTCCAAAATACGTGTGACATGGAGTTGCTGTTCCAATGCATTCTGACATTATGAGAACTCTTGATTGTCACTTACCCTGTCATATATTCATATGCACATACTTCACAAGAGTTTAATAGCATAAATGGGTTATCTTAATAGATCAAGGTATGATCACATCTTTACCAATAGATATGCATCACCACATTTCAGCTGCAGTTTGTACCTAATATGCTGTATTGACTTAAAAGTCAGTCACGGAATAGAGATGATCCAGCCGCTGATACCATTCCACTCACCACAGAAAGTAATGACATGCAAGTGTTTGCCATTTTGCATACAGATATAAAAAATTAAACATGTAATCATCCTCTCTTTTTCATTGAACTGTGAAATAAAAATTACAGTAGACAGTACTATTCCAGTCAGGATACAGAAGCTCGTAGTGTCAATGCTATACTTGAAAGTAGATTGAAATATGCATAGTATTATGGTACACAGACTACAGACAGACTTTAGGGGTTAAACTCAAGTCTTGTTCTTTGATGCTGGACAAACATCTAAAACTGCAGAATTGTCATGCTGGCTGCATATTTAAACTTTTGTCATCTACAATAAATCAAGGAGGACTGCTTGGGCGGGGTGGGGTTGATACTTTTTCAGTCTACTTCTCCAAATGAATTCTGTTATGAATGGTAACAACCCATGGTGATTTAAAGTTGCCTCAAAATGTTCAATATAAAACACAGGCATGCCCTTGACAAAGGTGGCCATTTACGAGCAACCATGGATCTGCCACCCACCTTTCCTGCTGCCTCAGTTATCCACTTCTGGCAAGTACTTTGTTCAGTGAGAACACTCTAAGGTCACTTTGACATGCTATCTAACAAGCTATTACATGACACAGTTGACCATTATGTAGGGTCATTTTAGAGCACAGGAGAAGATTGTAAATTGCACATTGCATTATTTGATTGTACAATGGTCATTCCCCTTAGGATCATTCTAACAGCTGGTCTGTGTTAGACTTGGATGTACAATAAAGGGGAAAGGGTCAGTATGTCAACAGTCTGCAGTGCCTTGGGAAGGACAGGTTTGTATTTGCAGCTCTTATAGGTTCCTACTGCCATGGGTGGGTAGACAATAATGCTCTGTATTATTTGGTACTCCATGTCCATGACTGCTACTGGATACCTGCATACTAGGCATTATTAATAAGCATATGTTTCTCTGAATTGCTCTTAATACATTCCATACAACTTACCTGTCCTGAATTCCTACAATTTTAGTACACCAGAGAATGCTCTAAATTCCCCCAAGAGTCTTTAAAAAGTAAGTATTGTTGATAAACACGTTAGGTAACTGTCTTCCTGTTGCCTGAGAAGGTTTTGCTCCTGACTACTGTGTCTAGGTCATGTGCATATACTGAAGTCCCATTGTATAGTGTATTTTTTGATGTAATAAACACATTCATGTCATTCAACTCTAAATCAATTTGAGGAAGGCCCTTATTTCATGGAAGACTCATCACTGCAAACATTTGTAAACACAGTAAAACACAGCTTAAGATATACCAGTGCTATGTGCCACTTCCAGAATGTGAGATGGAATCATACCTCTCAACTGTAAAGATTTTCGCAGAATGCCCAGATTTTTGCCTCATATTTTTGGTCCAGTTTTCATAAAATTGTGGTTTTCTGGCAAATTAATGGCAAATCATTAAACACTGAAGCTAGAAAATAATGACAGACATTTGAGTTTCAGACTTCATACCCTTCAGAAAATCCATGCTAATGCAAAACCTGCTATTTCTAAGTTTGTAAGAGCAATATTTAAAAATTGTCCCTATTTTTGGGCCTTTGTCCCACTTTTGTATATGGCTTTGTCCAGATTTCATGCTCTAAGAGGTTGAGAGGTATGGGTGGGATAACATGTGATGGAAAACCTGATGCAGAAATTGCTAGCATTCTGGCTCACCGATGAAAAAAAGTGTAACCAGTTTTTGAACAACTCAATGTTTTTGGTTATAAAGCATATGGGATGGAAAAGCATTTCAAAGAGTGATGCATAGTACATGTGTTAAGTGAATGCAACTACAGTCAGATGTAAATAATTGCCACTAACAGAAAATAGCAGATGGTCTTTGATCAAAATGGAGCAGTAAGGTCTGATAACGCTTAACAGTGCTGAAAGGAAACTGTTAGTACTGAAGTTGAACAGTACTAGAAAGTTCAACACCTAGAAAATAGATTCATCATCTGTTGAGATAAATTAGTAATATGTCACAAAATAATGAATTACTTATATGCAGACGTAGAGATTAATAAATATTTAGAAACAGTAATAGTGATAATAGCAGCACCTCACAATAGATGCCATAGGGGGATTAGATGGCAGAAGTAGCTGTTTCTTTCTATTGGCAGTGAGACATGTTAAGATGTAGCTATGCTATGCCACAAATGCATGTCATATTAGTTTGGAGGTGGTGAACTTTCATCTCTCTCCTGAATATACTGTCAATTGTATCACTTAAAATATAATGACAAATGCAGTTGTTACCTAAAAATAGTTTATTAATTTGAACTTTAGCAACTTATCTATTGCAGGTACAGATCCCAAGAAAATCCACTAAATGTACCTCAAATTATGTATGTTTCATAAACTTGAAACCCATTTAAGGGGACTGTAAACTGTTCTCCTATATTAAATAACGCTGAGCAGTTTTAACAAGCTGCTTCTTGAGGTCTAGGGTTTGATTTCTCAGAGCCTCCATTTCCCTACTGTATGGCTCTGAGAAAGTCAGTTAACCAGATAGTTCTCCTAGGTAAATCTCTTAACAGAAAATGTGTGTTCATTGAATGGCTTATTAGGTTAACAAATAAACTCTTTTTTCATATCTGTGTGGAATTAGTAGATTTTTTTATGTCTGAATTTTGTTTGCTTTGAAAGTAATGTGAGACAAAGATGTATTATATCTTTCAGACTTTTGAAAAAATAGGTGTCACAGAATATTTGTACTGATTTAGCTGAAGACTTAGATAAAGAGGTCTTGGCTGAAGAGAGAAGTATAAAACTATCATCATTAGTGGACAGTTTATGAAGGACAGCAGTGCAATCTTCCCTGGGGTCCACAGGAGTAGCCTAACAGCTCAACTTCCAGTGCCCAGTTGGCTCATACTTTCCTCTGTGGAGTCTTACAACAGTCGGTGTGAGAATCCACCAGCCCACTAGGTCACTGACTGGTAAGCCTTATCAGTGAATTCATTCCTCTGTGGAGGTTAGAGTCAAGTCCTTTAGAGTGAGGCCATCTGTAAATCATGAGGCCTGTCCTAACCCATCCCACAGCAGCATTTGAACTGTCTCTGTTCTAGCTGCTGCTTATGTCCCATTATTTGTACCCAGGGTCTCACCACTAACAGCATAATGTTGCATTGTTTATTTTCTCTCCAAAGTTCATACTCCTTTACATTACTCCCCTAAATCCCAGCTACAGCAAATCTGCTGACAATGCAAGCTGCAGTAAAACTGAAAGCAGAGGTTTTATTACAGTTTTTTTTTTTTTTTTTGCAAATACATTTATCAGCTCTCTTGACATAAAGACAATAAGTAAGTCATCATACGATTTGAACAAAATTAAATACAAATATATAGCAAGAAACTTTATGGAAATATACACTGTCTGAAATTGTAAGTTGGGATATCCCCCCTTTCTGAAGTACAGTCATTTCAGAGTTAATATACATACACATATCATGGATCTGGAGTATAGCCCTAACAATGGGGGTGCAGGGGAACTTCCTCCCTACAAAATCTCTTCAAATGTCTAAAAGTGAATTCTGAAAATCATGTTACTCGTGTAAACTTACATATTTATTTTCATAGCTTTTGGATTCTTATTATCAAGTTTCAGATTTTTGATGGGGGATGAGACAGACACAAAGGAAAAGGCAAAAGAGGTAAACAAAAAATAAGGCTGAGAATGGTGCACTATCTCATGTATAGTTCTTTAACGCACGTCACAGATTTCATAATCACTGCTGCCCTTCATAAACTGCCCCGCTAATGATGATATTTTGATACTTCTCGCTTCAGCTAAGACCTCTTTATCTAAGTCGACAATTGACAGCTGGGAAAAGAACAAGGGTTTTACAATCTGTGATAACATGTCTGAGATTAGATGTCAATCTGTTAAATAAACATTAAACAAAGTGACCTGCTTACCTGCACAATAGCAAGGGTCATTCAGAAGTGGCATTTTATTTTAAACAGAGGTGTTTGGAGTTGATACTGATGACTCGAAACTGCATCCATGCAACTTATTTTGTTACTAACTGCACTTTGAGTAGAGTAACTTGTTAGGCACTCAGCCGTGATGAATAATTCAATGCATATTTATGCATGTATGTATGCATGCATTTATGCATTTATTTACTTATTTATTTAAATTAGGGTAGTTTGGTACGTGACTCACGTCTAAAATGAAGCAGTGTTTTTTCTACCAGTTTTATAATACTGCATTTTAATTGGAGAGCATCAGTTAAGCAGCCATCGAGAAGTTATTAACCTGCATGAGGTATAATATTTTTTGACAGTTTGATGTCCCCGTCATGCAAGTTCTAATTAATCTGATGGTGGTGCAATATGACCTATAATATGACAAGCATGTAAGACATTAACAGATCTTAGGTCAGGGGTTCAGAAGCTGGAAGTATAAAGAATGGTTAGGACAATTACTGCATGCTTTTTTTTTTTGAGCTGGCATATTCATAATACTGAAATAATAATTAAACAGGGAGTTTAGCTCTTACAGCAACCTTCTTAAAAATGTACACCCATAGCAGTTAATGCAAGGATCATGACAACTGAATTTTCTTTATATGTTTTTATTTTTTTATTTTTTTGAAGCGAGTATGTGGGAACTTAGCACATTCAATGAACAAGAAAAGAAACTTTATTGAATGCTTCAGCTGGCAGGTGACTAACCTTGATCATGCGGTGGTCACTGCTTGTATGTGGTAAAGTCTAACCATGTAGGGAATGCTTCTGGGTGACTGGACTGTCTTACCATGTAAAGAATGTTAGCGGATAATGAAAGTCATCACAAACAGAATGCTAGTGAATGAGTGAATCTGAGCCAAGAAGAAATGTTAGTGGGTGACTAAATCTGTCCACATAGGAAATGCTAGTATGGCCGAGTATGACCTCATACAAAATGCTAGTGGATGAGTGAGACTGACCACAATGGGAACAAAAAAAAAAGGATCACAACTGATTGTCCCTTGACTAGGCAGTTGTTGGGATTTAATGGCAGAACATGTAAGCTCTTTGTATATCTGTGGCACAGCATGTGTTATCAGATGTGTAACAGATCTGGTGTAGGTAACTGCTTGCTAATTTTTACCAGTCGATGCTAAAAACTGATCACATGTAGATGCTGATTTCAAAAATCTCAAATATAAGATGGCAAAGCCCAAGGATCTGTCAAGCTTCATTTCTATCAATTCTATTGCAAACCTTCCAAAACATACTGAGAACTAGCACTCTGCCTCAGAAATATACTGGTAGAATATCCTGTATTCTCTATTCCTGAGGATTTTAGACCATTAGTCAGAGAAATGTTCTGTATGGGACCATAAATAATCTAATGTGGATATTAAACAGGGTCATTAAGATAATACCTAGCCCTATCTTTTTTTTAATTAGGTAACATCCATTAGGTGCACATTGTCTGTTTTTATATGAGGTTGACAAAAATTAGCCGAGTTAAGTGACTCAGTCTAAGTCATGCAGCGTTCAAGTGAGGAGTAAAGAATTCATACTAAATTAACTTATGTTATTTAAAGAAATGAATGTTTCTTTGCTAGCTGTAAGTGAAAAGCTATTGCATACCCTTAATGGTGAAATGCAGTCTTAAGGAAAATAAATTCATTTTGGTTCATTTAAGTTTATAGCTGTGCGATAAGCTTTTTCTTAGCTCACTACCCACTGTGAGAAATGATAGAAAAGCTGCCAGTAGAAATATATTGAAAACACAATTGAAGGAAAAGCTGCCAGAAGAAATATATTTAAAGGATCTGTGTCAGCAGCTCAGTGGCGAGGTTTGTTACTCCAATATTATCATGGCTAAAGTAAAGAAAAGGCAGAAAAAGCAGTGTGTTCTTTCAAGGTTTTCAAGGAGCCTGATAATACGATTTATTAAAATTATAGTTCTGGGCTTTATGATGTAAATATACTGCCTATATATTCTGTTCTATGTTCCGTAGAATAGCATTACTAAACTGCACAATCCTCTGTACCTGAGAATCCTGTCTAGACTTGGAGCATAGCATGTACTGGAATGATTTTTATCAAAGTGTACAGGACAGGCAGCAGGATAAGCCTCTAGCTTTCTAAAAATTATACTTAAGAGATTGAAAAAAAAATGTAATAATTAACATTTTGATCCACTAACGGAAGACACAGACAATGGAATACAAACATGATGTAATAACTGTTACTGGAAGAACATAGATTTTGCAATTACTCAAGCTTTTGAGCTGGCATGAACTCCTTGTGTCTTTGCGTCTTTAGCTAATGGATTTATTCTTGGTACTTATTTCAGAGTGGCACACACAACTACTGGAGGCAGATCAGAAACAGCCAGTGAAATAGGTAACTCATGGAGCAGATGGACCTAGTAGGCAGATGCTTATGAAGATTCAACTTAGTATAAAAGACAACAGTGAGAAACATTTCAGAACTCGTTTACAAATTGATCTAATGATGAACAATTAAGGAGACGATAAAGCAAATACCACCAAGCTGGAGCTGGGAAACCTTTGGAAAGTCTGAACTGAAAATGTGAAGGATGATGAGGCTAAGAGTCCTAGACAGTGAAAAGTTTGAAAAGGGCGGAGAAGACTAATGTTTGCAGTAAATGGGAAAGAAATAAAGGATGTATGGTAATTTAACCTCTTGGGAGTAGAGACAGGGACTGCAAAGGGGAAGTAGAGAGGAAATGGCTGAATTCCATCTAGTGGTGAATAGGTTGCAACAGTTAATTGTGGAATGTGGAAAAGGGGAGGTGGTGAGGAGAAAATTTGTAGTCTTGATGTTCATAAGTGGGAGAGGAAGGTAAGTTGGGAGATGAGGGAAGTCTACGTCAGACATTTAAAGTATCAAAACTTTGAATGCCAGATAGTGCTAAAAGTGTTCAAATCATAAAGATTCAAACATACGTAAAAGCGAATCACAGAGATTCAACAAACAACATTTTATTTTTGCAGTGGGAAAGCCCCCTGCACCCCTTATACCCCCTGCTAATTATATATACCAAATGTGAGATAGTATTACAGTGGGGAAAGAGTATATTCCCAATCCCCATTGTACCATGATCTTAAGCATACAGACAGCGGCAAAGTTCAAAAAGTTAATTTTTGAACAGTTCAGTCTATCATTCAGGCACTCAAACACAAGAGTGCTTGAATGTAATCCATCAAGGGATGGCAGATAGGCATAGGAGGAAAGGTATGGAAGATGAGTAGTTTTTCAAATGGTAGGTGAAATAATTTTGGGTAAAAAAAGTACACAAAAGGCAGAAGGAACCTGCTGTTGTACAAATATAAGGATATGAACAGAACATGCAACCAAAAAATCTGACATTGTACTCTGGGAAGTTAAGATTTTTATGGTCTTATATGGAAAAGGGTTACAGTCCTGAAATTATACTATCTGCTTTGCATTATGGAGACTACTAGAGTGGAAGCAAAGGGGCCGAGCACCCCCAGATGCAGTGAGCATCGGTAAGCCACCTTCACATGTGATGATGGCTGAGTTGGGGATACACAGAAGGAGTGAAGTATGCTCATTGTAAATAATTTTAGTAATGTCATCAGTGTTGTCACACCTGCAGTGGTGGTGCTGCGGTAGCATTGTTGCCTCACAGTAAGACACTGTCCAGTTCGATTATCAGCTAGAGCGTCTTCTGCATGGAGACATGCGTGAATGGGCGTACCTTCGTTGAAGGTTGTGTGTCAGGGCTGGTAATTCGGCACATAAAAATCAACTACCAATCATTAGTGGACAGGAGTTCAGCTGTGGCGACCCCTAACCGGGAAAAGCCGAAAGACACAACAATCAGTGTTGTCACAGTAGGTGGAGATATTATGTCTAGTTTTTACATGTTCTCGTTGATGTTCTTTGTTTATTTTGGGGAATGTATTGACTAACGTGTTTGTGTATTTAGTGAAATCGATAAAGAACATTTACAAAAAAGGTCATCAACCATCCCACAATTGCCTTTTTTATGTCTAATTCAACTTCAGTTCAAGACCCTCAGCACTGACCATATTTCGTCCAACCTGATTTACAAAAAACTAATTGTTATTTTGAGGAGTTTATTGCTGACACTTAACAAATATTATTGTCTTCATAAAACTCAGAGTTCAGTGCTTAGGGTGCATCACAAATGTATTTTAGCTAACAGGTAAATATTTTGCTGAATGCCCATTGTAATTTTGTCACATTAAGTGTGAGTCCCAGAATTATGAATTAAAAAAAAAAGCAAAACAGAAAAAGAGCACTGCACAAAATAAATAAGAAAAATTAATATTTAAAATTGCCATTCTATATTAAAGTTGCTTTTTTAAAGGGAGCAGGTCCTTGCACTCACTATGTGGGGGTAGGAGCACAGACACCTCTCCCCCCACCACTTATACTAACTCCTGGATTGTTGCTCCTCAGAAAAAAGCAAATACTCCATGACATAGGGATCATATGCAAGTCTGCATTTTTTCTTATTCAGTTGCACTGTTCTGGGACTTGCACCAAATGAGTTTTGAAGAATGTGCACAAATATACATGTATATAGCAGCATATGTACTCAGACAGCATACGTATTTTCAAGTAATAATAAGTGAAAGAATGGGAAAGAGATCTTAACACCATGAAACATGTACTGAAGGCCAGATGTGAAGAGCTGTTCACATGACACAAATAATAGTCCCTAAAGGGTATGCACATTATATTTCACATATCTATATATGTGATGCAGGGTCACATCCAAAACAAGGCAACCTAGGCATCCGCCTAGGTTCCATTTCTGGCTGGGGGAGTGCTCTTATAACATTTAAAAAAAAAGAAAAAAAAAACTGCCCCTCTCACAGCCATATCTCCAGGCCCAGTTACCTGGGTCCACTCAGCTGCTCTGTTTTGACTAAGCCATTGACAGCGACTTTCTATAATTTGGCACAGTCAGAATTTGAGCCAATGAGATTAACATTCTGGAGACTGACACAGTCAGACTGAATTTGTTTTTATGTTGAAGACTATTTTGTGTGTGTGTGTGTGTGTGTGTGTGTGTGTGTGTGTGTGTGTGTGTGTGTGTGTGTGTGTGTGTGTGTGTGCCACTCACCCATTTACAAATACTTATCTCTTTCTTTTTTTCTTATTTTCAGTCATTTTTATATGAATGGTTCCTTTGCCCTCTCCCAAGCCTATATCATTTACTTAATTTAATTTGGTCACAGATGTCCATTATCCAACAAGTGCCTCCTTTAGAAGCTTTGTTTTTGTTTTAATTAATCACTCATATATGCAGTATTTTGTATAAAGTAAGCAATAATACCAGACAGTGTGAGTTTTATTGAGGAAATACAGCATGCCGGGGGGGGGGGTTGTGAGGCCTGATGCTAAAGATGGAGGGCCTCTAGATCCCTGGAAGGTTATTAATTCTCCAATCAAACCCACCCTGAATGGTATTATTGCACTTAGGCAATGAGCTATCTGTTAAATTGGTTTATATTTATTTTTCATTAATATATGCATTTGTTATGTCTTTGTTGTAAAATAGCTCATCTGCTTGAGGTATTGAAGTTGCAGCAGCACACACACACACACACACACACACACACACACACACACACACACACACACACACACACGCACACACACGCACACACACACACACATATACACAGGGCAGATATACTCAGAATCATACTCGCACACACACACACACACACACACGCACACACACGCACACACACACACACATATACACATGAAAGCCACACAGATACACATGCAGAGGCAGACAGGCTCATTCAGATATAAACAGAAACACACTCATGCACACACACACACACACACACACACACACACACACACACACACACACACACACACACACACACACACACACACACACACACAAACACATATTTTTGGCTTATTTTTCACCTTGCTAAAAGTGGCTTTTCTAAAAGTTGCTTAGCAAGGTTTAAATAAAATGAAAAGTCCTCGCAGCTGCTATTATCGATACATTGGTTAGTCGGGTTTTTGCACTCACTAAAAGCAAAACTGCAATTAGAAAGAATAAAAAATTGTTGCAGTTTGATTTTCCTCTTTCAAAGCTTCACAGCAGTGCAGAGAAGAGGCAGAAATGTTTTTGCTGGGCATTACCTTTATATCAAGACCCTGTTGAAGAATGTTCATTGTCCAAGCAAGGTGAAAATGTACACTTTACCCATTGTTTAAATATCATTATTATATTTTCCTTATACTTTATAGAGACTGAAATAAAAGGGTTCAGGATTGAGTATCTAGAAAAAGCTGAAGTCGAAATTATTGTCAAGTGAATATTTAGTCTCATGAAGATTAATATAACTGATGACTGTAGATTCGGTTTCAGACTTAGTATTAGTCTACTAAGTATTTGGTGTATGAGAAGGTGATACTATCTTAAGCAGCTTTGGAGCAGACTTCAAATCTTACTTGTGTGGATACATTGACTTGTCTAGGAGTTAACCAACTAGATTCTAAATATTGTAGTTGACAAATATTTTCTGTTTCTCTTGTTGACTTGCACATAAAGCTATTGTACAAGGTACAATCTATGAAATTCTGCTGAGATGATTACAATTTTGAACCAAACTTTTAATCCCAAAAGAATTGTGACTGACCATGTTTCCTTCTGATGTGCTACCCTTTTTGTAGTATTGAAAGTTCTTTCACTGATTTGTCAAATTAAAATGTCTGCAAATGTTTATTTTTCTGTCACACCTCAATGGCTATTTATTTGATGTAAGGAAATATGAGAGAATATGCAGTCTGTACTTGAACTTCAGATATTTACTCTTTAGCAGATGTGCTCGGTATACACTTGCTGATTGTAATGGTATATTTTTTTACTGAAAAACTGAAAAGTGATTCCCCAGGATTTACTAATCTTCCTTGTAAGACTACATTAGTCTTACATAGAAATGCCAGTCTAAGACTATGATGGCAGTGCGCCATGCATATTAATGAGGGAGTGCTGCCTCAACTCTAAAGCTTACATGGAGCGTGGATGAGGGTAGGGGGTGTGTCGGACTGCCGAGCAGTCCAAAAATCCATGCCCCTGCAATTTTGAAACTCGGGAAATGTCTAGTTACATGAGTGAGTCCGCTCACATGTGTACATTCTAACACTACACACCCCCATATATTAAACCCCGTACAAATATAAAAGTAAAAGAAATGTATTTTTTTAAAATTTCCGATATATCTGCCCGTATTTGCGCGTGTTTGCGTGGGTTTGCCCATTGCTTAGCTAGAGTTAGCAGTTTAGACACCGAAGAAGATAATAAGAAAATATATGCAAATCAAGTGAAATAGCGATAGCATAGTGGTTAGAGCCTTTACACAAAGAGGAGGCATTCCTGGTTCGAGTCCCACCACTACACGTTCCATTTTCTGTTGGAAATCTGTATACAAAAATATTTTCTGACATTTATTATTTAAAGTTTTGTAAAAAGCATTGAAATGTTATATGTAGTAGTGAACAAATTATATATATATATATATATATATATATATATATATATATATATATATATATATATATATATATATATATATATATAGGAAGGTGAAATGGTTATGAATACTGATGCATGAGTAACTTATTTTAAGCAATGTAAAGCATTGCTAAGCATATTTTACCAGTATTGAGCATATTTATATTTAATTGCTTGTAGCTGAGTGCTGCATTAATTAGCGCAATGTCTTTGTGCGGAGTTGCGCATCGCACCAACTAGCGCAACCAGAAAATGTTTGCACATAGCTGCACACCACGCTAACCAGAGCAATGTTGGGCAATGTCGAGCAACGTCAGGCAATGTCGAGCAATGCTGAGCAAAGTCGGGCAAAGTTGAGCAAAGTCGGCTAAACATGGCCACACCTCCTTTACTGTACCTTAACCATTCAGGTCTGGCCAGTAGAAAAATAAAAAGCAGTGACAGGGTTCGAACTCAGGATACTGTGCACTATAGTCACAGTACATAACCACTAATCCATGATAGCATTTCATAACCATGCACTTTCAACAGACACATATCTATCAAAGGAATATAAAACATTGCTAACATCAGCTAAGCAGGTGTGCCTACAGCTGAGTTTTTTCAAAACTAGCCAATCACAAATAAGTGCGGGAAATGAGGCATACTTAAGCTCCACAGGCGGGAATACTTGCCATAACTGGTTGTAGCTCCCTTCTGTAGTCAGCATGGCAAGTGTTGGAGAAGGCACTCGATTTTGAGTGCAACGTTAGGGCATTGAGAAGACCAAAGTAATGGTTTGGCTCCTTGTCCACAATCATGAGGAAAGACTCCTGCAGGGCCAGAATCAGGGCACCCAATACAAAATGGAGGCCTGGAACTGTCTAGCTCATGATCTCACCAGTGCCACTGGTGTTCCTTGGACTGGTGAGCAGGTCAGGCACCATTACTCTGACCTGAAGCGACGTAAGGGGGATCAACTAGACCAGTGGATCCAGGAGGCCCGTGGGATGACAAATGCCCCAGTACTGAGTAAGTAGCCATTGTATTAAGTACTTAAGAATTGCTATGCTTGCCTATACTATGGATAGGTATGTCTCAATATCTCTGCATTTACTTCACAGCTGCAGGTGTCCGGGCTATGAATCAGCAAGCCCATGAAGACAGGCTGCAAAGGCTGCATCATCAGGCAGGTTAGTAATTATTTTGCATGTACTGTTATATAAAATAAATGATAGAGCCTTCAAAAAGTGTTTTAACCCAATAAATACGGTGTAATAATCCTTTAATAAAAGTATAATTCCTGGAGTGTGTCTGTCATTTTCTTTGATATGTTGTTGTATTGTTGCATTTTACAAATAGTACTGTTGTATTAAGCAGTGTTAACCACACTTGGGTATTCTCATATAACGTGGATGAAGGGAGTGCCAGTAGCTTTTATGCATATTTACTGCCCTCAACTGTTGGTTCATGCCCAGCATGTACAGGTTAATCTGTCACATGAGTAGCTTGGTATTTTGTTCCCCAGAAATGTTAGTGTGCTGCCAGAAATATAGGGAGCTGTTAACATATAAGTGATACTTTCGCCTATAATAGATAATTATATGAAAGTAGAGCTGTCCATGTACCATCTTAGCAGTAGTGTGTGTGAGCAACTCTCAAAATATGTAGCAGTAACATCCTCATCTTGGACAGTTTGTATGTAAATCCATTTGCACAATATAAGAAAATTGGGTAGTTTAATAATACATGTAAGTGACATATAACTGCACTTAATAGGAATGTAGTGAAAACTAGAAGGATATATAAGTTGTTAATTAAGCTGTCCTTTTCCACCCTACTGTATGTGCATAAAAAATGCAATTCCGCACCTCAATGGGTATGTCTAATCTCAAATAATTTGTTGGGACATATGTCCTATTGGTTTATAAATATTTGCATTTATTTCTATGCATGTGCCCTGTTAAAATACCACACTATTGGTGGCCTTTTGCCATCAATTCAACCTGCATGCTGTTGTAATGTCCACTATTGTTCTATATATGCATGTGATATGCTTGCTTTTCAACTGTTAAAAATCTGGTGTGTTGGGTTAATGGGAATACTTCTGCATGCTGTTATAACTAATTGGGAATGATGTTGACTGTTACTAACCCATATCTTTATTAAACCCTCCAAAATATAGTTTGTATGGGAAGGCCGGTCCCAGCGGACCCACCTGTCCCACCTCAGCTGGCCATGGCACCTGACACCAGCAGGTCCGGTGCCCAGCCTAAGACCTCCTCCTCCATTGGCCCTGTGCCACTTTCAGGTGGAAGCGCTGCAGGGGATGGGGCTTGCCCCCCTCATGCAAGCATGGGCGGAGGAGGGCCACCTTTCACCCTTCGAACGGTCCGGGCTGTCATGCATAAATTGATTGAATGTTCTGTTGCAGAACCTGTATGCCAGCTTGAGGCACGAGTGGCACAACTCCCGGGTAAGCCTGCCCCTCCTATACAGCTCCCAGTACAGCAACCCTCTGGGCTGTGAAGATACAGTGGTGACTGCCCATGGGTGGGGACCTCAGTCCCACTGTTTCCATCTGTGGGCTCATGGACCTGCGATTTCCAAACATCCCTCCCCGTCAAAGGTGTTCACCCACCACGTGTCATATTCCGCCCCTGTATGTATCTTGTGTGTCTTGTCTGTTTACCTCCCCAACCTACCTCCCCAAATATACCTACTTCCCCTACCCCACATTCCACTCTCACCTGAAAAAAAAGGGCAATCTGCTCCCCAAAAAAAAATTATGTCCCATACATAGCTGCCCATTTTGCACGCATGTCCACTGGACACATAAAATGTAATTTAATTGGCATTACAACATACTTTGTTGTCCTCACCCCTCTCTCAGGGGTTGAAGGTTTCATATCTACCTCCAAATTTATTCCATATGCACAGCTGTTGCTGTTAAAGAAATGCGCAGCTATGGGCCTTCCCTACACCCGTCCTACACGTCCCGAGCTACTTTCCATACTGTCTTTCCCTCTTTGTGCCCCTTTTTCACCACTTTCCTATCTCCCCATTTTTCTTTTCTTTCAAAGAAATGAACATGGGGGTTAGCAGGAGTAAACACCATCAAGCAGTAGTTAGCGGGTTTGTGCGAGTGCACGCTTGTTTGCGCTTAGCTAAGCATTGCTAACCATCATGCAACCCCACGCAAACCTGCTTACAACTGCTTAAATGTGACTTAGTCACTCTGTATGTGAGGGCCCTTGTTCTGCTCAGCAGCAAAATAAAATATCTCTGTCAGTATTGAATCCTGGATCTTGTACACACTACACTGCATGAAGTACCACTAAGCCACGATAGATTTACAACAAACTGGTGCTGAAATAAATATATCATGTATCAGAATGAGTGAATGTAAAGGAAAAATAGGAATGCCATACCACACAACTTGTTCTGTGGATCTTTACTAACAGTTGTTGTGAGATTACATTACATGACTATGATAAGAGAAGCAGCCATTCTAGCAGGAAATAATGTTCCACCATCACTTTACAACCCCACACAGTATCACAGCAGGACAAACACTGGCATATCTGTTTAGGGCAGAGGCCATACCTCCCAACTGTCCCTAATTTTCAGGGATGTCCCTGATTTTGACACAAATTTTAGCTCTGTTCCTCTAAATCCCTCCTAAAACTACTGACTTTGGTCAGAAAGGTGGTGAATTACACTTAATGAATAATGACAATAATTAAGTGTTGCACTTCTTTTACTTCAGAAAAGGTGTATTAATTTATATGCTCTGATTCTCTCAATGTTTCAACTTAATGGCAGTAACATTTTAAAGGTGTCCCTGACTTTTTCTCTACTTTTCCCTGAGTCTGTTCAAATATGTACCTGAGTGTTTGATAGGTCTGGCAGAGACAGAAGCACAGAGGCATATCAGCCTTTCTGCTGTTATACACTGGGCAAATAGCTTTGGAAGTTGTTCCGGAAGCATACCCTTATGTAGGAATACAACACTGAAATACAAATGGATATAGCCATGTACTGGTAGCAACCAACTGTAACAATGCCATTGCTCTATTGCTGAAAATACCTGTGTGGTGCACAGACAAAAAGTAATACGCTATTCTCTGGCTACCATGTGGATAGGTCCACAGTTGGGAGTTACGCAGACAGCTTACTTGCCTTGATAAACTAACATGTACACAGCTACCCTGTAAGTCCAGCAAGATAAAATCCACACAATAATACTTATGCTCTCTGTCCTTCTGCACCCCTACCCAAATGTAGAATATACCTGCGTGTGCAGGGTCTATCACGGATGTAGGTAAGCATACTCACAGTACTGACATGTGTCCACTTTTTCTGAGCAGCTTGTGCTAATGTCAACATTAAAAAAGCACAAACTGTTTAGAACTGAGTAAATGAATATTCATAGTATAGCAATTCACAAACAATTATTGTGCCAAAGGAATATATCTCAATAACTAGCTTTGTATGGCAGTCAATTGTAAAAGTTGAAAAGAAAGTACATCTTTCCATGAGGGTAGCATTTTGAGGGGTGAGTACATTTCTACACTGACAAGTGGGTACTGAAAGCAGCAACATTAGGTCTGAGTACAAAATGCAAATCTCGGGCTACACCCCTGGCTTCTGATATAAGAACTATACCAACCTTCTGTCTTAAACAATGATGTCCACAGCAAACAAGGATGATCTCCATCTTGGAAAGCTGAAAGGGTCACACCTACCTGAGTTAGCAATTTATAGTACTGGGTTGCTATGACAGTGATTACTGCAATTACTACACAGCAGGCTGCATGCAATTAGCAAGTGGTGGCCACTAATTGGTGCAGAGGCCATCACATGCTCATGTGCAAATACCTACAAAAGCAGGCTGCAATCTCTGCCAGCAAACTCAATCACTCTATTGCAGAGACTGACAGAGAGAGAGAGAGAGAGAGAGAGAGACAGAGAGAGAGAGAGAGAAACAGAGAAAAGGAAAAAGAAAAAGAAATATTACCAAATCATACAAAGGAAAGGTATGTGACACATATGAATTTATTGGCATGTAGTAGATGTTATTGAAGAATAGTCTACATAATGTGAACCATTTATATGTGGCAGCAGTACTTATTTATGCATAGATATTCTGCTTAACTACTCCTATGGACAATACAGTGTGTACCTGTGGGCAGTTGGACACACCTGTGAAATGTGCAGCTCAGCATTAAATGTCAAAGATCTGATCCATGTTATCTGTGTTCTGTACAGTAGTCTTGCCAATGGCTGTTGGGGGGAGTAGCGCTGACACTATATAAACATGGGTGTGACAGAACAACACATGCATGATAGTCATATTAAAGTGTAGCTTAGCACTGGCAACTGCTGTAGCAGTCTAGTATGCTTACCTAGCATTTGTAGCCATATATACCCCCCTAATGTTAGTGTGTGTTCATATGTGACACCTGTTTGCGTTGCAGCAAGGCCCAACAGTTCAGCAGTGAGGTCCAGGGACTTACAACAGCGTGGACCTTGTGTGTGTATGCCACACACATATGGAGAAATATATATGTGTCATATATATTCACATCTGTATATGTGCATAGAGCAGGGGACATATTGCAACTGTTTGTGAAGGGTGGAGATATATATGTTGGTGAAGGTTAGTATGTGCATATTTGTATGTAGGTTTTAGTGTGTGACAAACAAGACAGCATACAGTGCTGGTATATGACATGTGGTTGTTAAACACTGTGGGTGGTTTGTTCAGTTTGCAATGTTGAAGCCAATGAGGCCTGCTAAAGCTACCTGGGCTGTGAATACCTTCAATGCATTTATCCCAAGACTGTGCAATTTAATTACATTACTGTACACCTCACATCCTTTGTATAATTGATATTCTCACTATGAAAGGTGAAATGTATATGTGCCTACATATATATATGTATATGTACAGCAATGGATGTGTATATGTGTATATATATATATATATATATATATATATAGTTATATATACTCATACACACCTGTTAACTGACTGTGATGGTCAGTGTGTTTGTGAATATGTCAAAGATATGTATCCGTGGGATAGCTTAGTGGGAAATTGTTTATGTCATGGTATTATGGGTCCTTGCTTGGATCCTAGCAAAAGTTGTGTATTCTGTTGCTAGGCAGCAAAAGTGCTATGGCATACAGTGTGATTAAGTCCCTTGGTTTTAACTAGGGTGTGTCATTGGTGGCTAAAGCACTACATCTGTGATTATTGATTGGTACTGATGTTGAATCCAAATCCTGTGTGTACTGTAGTACTACTTGAAGCTCTGGGCCTGTACAGCAAATTATGGTGTATGTCCACATTGCTTGCATCCACTGTTTTGTGTGGTCCCTGTATTCATCACATATTACATTTCTCAAGATTAAGGTTGTTTAAGTACTGACACACAGTACTGTATAGTACACACTGAAAGCTTATCTGGGTTGTCATACCTTTGTGTCCTGTAATTATGTCTGATGTGTGTGTGTGGGTATGTCTGTAACATGTCCTTTGACATATCTGTGGTAAAACATATAACTGTGTATCTAGCAACATTCATAGTGTACTACAGCAGTATGCGACCTATATTCCCAGTTGTGCACATATTTTGGACACGGGTTTGCCATTAACAAGTTGTGTAGTATAATAGTAATACATTTACTGGATCTTATACTCATTGTGATGGATGATATATTTCTTTACACATCAGCTTGATGTATATCTGCTGTGGCTAGGTGGTGCATCATGTTGCATACAGTGTGTCAGGTACTCTTGTATAGTCTTATATAGTGATTTTATTTTGTTGCTGTGCAGAACATGGTTCATTAGATTGAAAGTAAGCCAGGCACTTCCAAGCAGTTGTGGGGTGAGCAGTAATAAGTGGCAGTTAAAGTGTTTCACTCTTGGTTAGCTAATAGGTTGCTATATATGACAGTTCAGTGATATCTGTACTGTATAATGTTAAATGTGCTGTATGACTTGCTCAGACATATTTTTTGTATTTATGTCTTCCAGGGATCATGGCACATCACAGGAACCTCACTTACAGTAGTGCTGAAGATGGCATAATTACTACCAGTATGATTCAGCACTACAGTCTCATGTTCTCACGAATCAGCCAGGACCAGCAGGAGCATACTGCAATGTGGCAAGATGTTGTCCGCAGGGTAAATGAAGTAGGCCTGCATAACTGGACATATGATCAGGTACGCCACCACTGCAGTGATCTTCTCAGACATGTCCGTCAGTGTGCGGCTGATGTGCAGAGACAACAGCTTGCAACAGGAGGTGGTGTTAATATCCAGCCCCCCATCACCAGAGTGGAGGAGCTGCTCCTGAGCCTGGTGTCACATGTAACACACCTACCCATAATGCATGCTGTGCTTGTTTGGTGTAACGCCACACACATCTCACTAATGTGATTAGCTGCCTCAAACACATGCATTACCCAGGCCATCTCAAACAAATGTGGCTAGACTGTAGTGACCATTGAATAGGCACAGTTGATACTCAACATGCACATAACATACACATCTATGTCATACAGAGAGCATTTTAACATGCTACACATAAATGATTCCCAAACCCTCTGTAAAGACACACTCCAGTTTCCAAAATCTCATCCACACATTACACATAATATACCTGAGGGGTAGAGGGCTATCATGGGGCATTTAAACACTCTGCAACACACTACACATTCATGTCAGGGAATGCTCTTTATTGGCCTCCTTACAAACTCATGTAATAACTGTTTGTGAAATGGTGAATGTAGCCAAGGTACTACAGTTCCAGTACAGCACGAGTATTGCTGGTTTGGGAAATATTTGTAGCCTTGAGTGACCACATGATACTTCATGATGATGGCCTATGGTACTATACCCCATCCAGTTATTGTACCACAGTACTACACATAGCTTTCATTGCTATACACCTTGCTATACACCTTAATGTTGCTTGTGTGCACACATATGCACCTCTAAGCAATATGCATACCAATCACCATTTACACAACTGCTACATATATGTCTTGTGATACTATTGAGTTTTGAATACCTGCATAGCAATGTTGTGTCCATGTATGTATTGTGTTCCAGGGGGAGGCCCATCACTTAATAACTAAACACATGCATCAAAGCCATGTATACTGTTAGTAACAAGGACAGTCTACACTTACACTGCATGTTGTTGAGCAACACATGTCCTGCATGCTGACGTGTGATATGACTGTTTTGCTTGTGATACTGTACCTCACCATCACCTGCTATTGTGTATGTTCTGAGACTGCTGGTGTTGCGTGTGTCTGCTTTTGGGAGGAGTGTATTTTTGTGTGTGTGCATGTGTGCATGTGTGCATGTGCACATGTGTGCATGTGTGCATGTGTGCATGTGGTCTGACATCATGTTCAGGTCTTAAAATGTGATTCCTGTTTTCCTGTCACAGGTGCCGAGGTGGGGCTGGTTCAGTACAGCAGGGAACCTGATGTCACTGAGACAGACAGTGTTCATGAGGATAGGTGTGTTGAGGCACAGGCAGGTTTGTCAGGGTCTGTTGTTGGGCCACCAATTGACAGTACATAAGTCTCCACCCCATCCATGCACACAGTCATACTGCCTGTACATCCATCATCACCATTGCCCTTAGCTGAGGGACAGTGTACAGTTGGCACTGGCCAGGACAGTGTGGTATCTATGGCACATGTATCAGGACACAGCAGCCATAGTCAGATGTCTGGAATGGTACCACATAGGCAGATGCCCAGGGGTTCTTGTCAGAGCACTGCTGGTCATCATGCCCCTGGCAGACATGCCACACCTCTTTTGACCACACGCATGTTCCAGACTGTCATGGAGGCACAGACACGAATGGAGAGGTACACCAGACAGGCACTAAGGCCACAGAGGGCTCATAACACCTCTGTAAATGACAGTATCCGTGACCTAGCAGGTGCCATATGTAATTACACTGAGGTCATTGATAGACGTTGAGGTGAGACATTGGATGTCCTCCAAAATGTCATGTTCATGTGTCAGGACAGTGCAGGATGGTTGAGACATTGACGGGGACATATGCCAGCAACATCATCAGCTGGAGGTCGCAGTGGAAGTCCAGCAAGTCACAGCTGCTCCCGTAGTGCCAGTACCAGCCACAGCAATGTTGGGGGACTGTCCATAGACCGTCCTAGAAGACCACGTGCACGTGGCTCTGGCCAGTCCCAGCAGGGACCTGGATCCAGTGGACATATGTCAACCTCTTCGGATAGTACCCAGTCTGGATTAGTACCTGATACTGTCTGTAGCACACCTGCCAGGCACAGGTTCCATATCCATGGCCAGAGATGGTGATCTGTAAAGCCTGCCAGGTACAGTCTGTAGCTGTCTCACAAATCCCTGTATATGGCAGCCACATGGTGGAACTGTGTACATGCAGACACACACACATAAACCAGAAACATAGGGCAAACACATACCCACATACATTATATCAACATTGGCCCATAACAGTACTCATGGCCCTCACACACACACTCACACACACATGTCAATTGTATGGTTCAGTGTAGGCCTCTGGCAAACCACCAACACACCCTGTGCATATGATGAAACCTGGGTCACCTCCTGTCATCTGTAACATTGATGCAGGAACAGGCTAACATGGTGCTGATGCACAGGGTGACTTTAATAAAGTATAGCAATGGTTGAATGTGTAGCATGTTGTCAGCAGTAAAGTGTAATGATATCCTTGAAGGTGTAGCTGAGCAGGCATGATGCATTAAAGCTGTAATTAGCAATGTTGTATTGTTTCCAACAGTGTTTATTCCAATTGTGTTTTGTTTGCCCATGTGCCACTTGGCTGATGTGTGTAGTTGTGTCAGCATGTGTTATACAGTGGAGAGTAAGTGTGGGGTGTGTGCAGCACAGGTCTGCAGGTGTACATTTGTGAATATGGTGGAGGTGCACTGTCTGCATATTGGACACATGGGCAGGGTGACATGCCCTGTACTGGCCAGTGTTAACACTCCATACTTTCTATTGGTGGCCAGTATGCATTGTACCACACACATTTTGGAACTTGCGTACACATGTGTGTGTATGACATGGGTTGACACTGTGCTGTGGGTAATGCTGGTGTTGCTATCTGTCATTGGTCTGCATTACTAAGGTTAACACTGTCCCAGCTGCACAATCCTTTATTAATGCAAACTGTTCACCTACAGGGTTGCATGGACCGTGCTATCACAAACACAAGAAATTCTCACTTATACAGTAAAAGTGCATTAGTCTCATGGACCCCTGCCATAAACTAAATATATAATAGAAGGTGTGAAGTTGTACCAAAAGAGTTACTTAAGAAGAAGGGATAACCTCTCTGGTCAGTGTCATTGGGAAAATACAATCCCTCAATAAACATACAAGGCACTCTTCAAAATACAAAATGGCAAGGATTCCAAAGACAACACTAAAGCTTTCTTCAGTGTTGTTCATAATCTACAGGGGAAATCTCTGATCGGGTCACAGTTAATGCAAATGGTCATAAAGTACACTTATCTGACTGACATTACCAATTTCTTGTCAGACAGTTTGAATGCGGATTTCACCACCCTGTCATTACAGAAGGACCACATTTCCAGACCTGAAGAATGTAAAACCTGATGATTCACAGACACTCTAGTTAAAACATCCCTTTAACAAAGTACACACCACAGTGGCAATGGTACTGGACAGTGTCCCTGGCTGTGTCATACACAAGCTGACGTATGAAGTCACCACTCACCTAAATGCTCTGTCCAGATACAGCCTCTATACAGGTTACATACTTGTGGAATGACACATGGTAATGGTGTTCACAGTCCCCAAGGGTTGAGCTACAATGTCTTCTTCTTCTTCTCCTTTTTGATGCTCCCATTAGGAGTTGCCACAGTACATAATTTCTTCCTGGCCTCTGCATCTGGCACTATCATACCATCCACCCACATGTCCTCTATCACCACAGCCATAAACCTCATCTTAGGCATTCCTTTTTCCTGTTACCTGGTGGCTTCATCCTTAGCATCTATTTCACAATATACTCTGCATCCGTCCTCAGCACATGTACAAACCAATGTAATCCTGCCTATCTGGCATGGTCTGCTAACCTTCAAACCTGGCCTGACCCTCTAATATACTTATTCTTACACCTGTCCACCCTCGTCACACCCAGTGCAAATGTTAACATAAATTGATTAAGGGTAGAACTACAACAGGTCTTGGAAACTCTCACCCTATAAGCCAGACCAATGTTATCTGGAAGGCTATGGAGCACAGTATTATGGAACTCATTAACAGAGACATTATGAACCTGCAAACACTGCACCATACCCACTTAGGTTCTCTAAAAGCTAGATCATGGCTCCTACACCTAGTAGACTTCAAGCCAGTCAACAAGGCTATAGGTGAGGGAAGGTAGGTCAACACAGCCAAGCTATAGCTCACCAGCAATTTATACCCATCCCACATACTGGTATTATACATAACCTCAACAGACTGACCATAAACGATTGTTAGATGATGGCTTGACAACTGATGCACAGATGTAGGATACACAGTAATATTTGCAGCCTCCATGTACTATTCTATGCCAGTAACAAGTGGTATTCAACTGCACTCAGTCCTGGGACAACTCCTGTTTGGCATATAGCTTTCTTAGGTATAAGCAAACACAGTAGTGATATGTCTGCCCACATTTGATTACAATGCATACTGTGGGCTATACTTTATTCTCCAGATGACACACACATCCTCCAAAAGGGTATCATACAGACAGATACCTGGTGTCAAACTCATGCTGTAAAGCTATAAGCCTAAGAAAGCATAGTTATCCACTTTTAGAAAACAAAGTATCCCCAGAGTACCACATAGGTAGTAGCCTCCAAAATGTGGAACAGGTACTAATGTATACATACCTTCAGCCTCATACCTACTCTCTCTCAAACCTCCTCTAACTATCCTATCATACTATATATCTTTCTTCCCTACATCATTATTCACTTTAGCCTACCTTATAACTTACTTAACCTTTCTACCATACTATTACAATATGGCCTATGTACATACACCTATCCTCAAAAACTCTCTTCTCTTTTCTTCTTCATTAATATTCCTTATCTTAACTTATACCCTTACCTACTATGAACACTATTCTCTGGTCTGTAAACTACCCCCTCAACAGCAAACAATATCAACTACACACCCCAACTCTCTCTCTCACAGCTACATTACCTTTACTTCAACCTACCTACTTCCTAGGTTTCACAGATATACCCACATTACTTACTTCCCCAACAAGATAAGTCTACCCAAGTACTATAAAATTATAAAAACTGCAATGACACATTCTTTAAACCTTCTAATAGGCGGAGACATTCATCCTAATCCTGGCCCAATTCCACAAAATGACAATTTACAAAACAATCATTTAACGATGCTTCCTCCTCTATAACATCAGGAAACTCACTCAGAATAGCTCAACTCAATATCCGTAGCATTAATAACAAAATTAGCCAACTGCATGCTCTTTTACAAGCTCATACATTTGATATCCTTTGCCTAACTGAAACTTGGTTAAAACCATCTACTCATGACCTAGAAATAACCCCACCTGGATATAACATCCGAAGATCCGACCATACATCCAAAAAAGGTGGAGGTGTAGCCATCTTGCATAAATCTGAACTTCTTGTTTCACCCGTTGATGTGTTATTACCCTCAAATACCAATGCTGAAACTCTTACTGTCAAACTTCAAATTAATAGTGCTAAATCTATCTATATAATCTGCTCCTACATCCCTCCAGGTAATAATATTACCACTCTTGAAAATATTCTTAGCAGCTTATCTACTCTCCTACCTCAAGAAACTGTAGTACTCGGCGATTTTAACATAGACTGGACCACATGTAACTCCCCTAATCCAACCACCCACATAAACCTATTTGGCTTCACTCAAATTATAAACTCCCCCACAAGATTCCATAAACCTAGTAAAAAGGAAACTACTCTCGATTGGATCCTTATAAACAGTCATCCTGATTCTTATAAAGTCAGAACACTCCCAGATGACATTAGTGATCATGTACTAACCTTCATAATAAAACAAAAGAAATACAGCTCTAATAATAACAATATGGTCACCTTTCGTTCTAAAAAATACTTCCAAGCAGAAAACTTTCAAAACGAGCTAAAAGCCTGTAATTGGTCACCTCTAAAGCAACTCAAACTGGATGAAGCAGTCTCTTACTTTAATACTTCATTCCTTCAAATCCTAAATAGCCACGCCCCCATCCACTCCTCCCGTGTAAGGGCTAAAATAGCCCCCTGGCTCACAAAACAAACCAGAGAAAAAATGTTCCTACGGAACAAAATATGGGATAAATGGAGAGCCTCAAAGAACTCTGCTGATCACTTATACTTTAAGCAACTAAGAAACGCTACCAAAAAAGACATTTTGTTAGACAAAAAAAACTACTATTCCAAACTTCAACAATCACACTCTAACAACCCTCAAAAGTTTTGGTCAGGCATTAATAAACTTCTCAAACCAGGGCAGGCTAGAACTCCAGCCCCAAACTCTATTCCCCATGATAGTCCTTTGCAAATAGCCGATACCTTTAACAGCTACTTCACTGAAGCTATTAAAACTTTAACAAAAACACTAACACCCACCATCCCCTCTCCTTTACAAAATACAAACAGTTAAATTCCCTTCTTACATTTACAACCTGTTCCAACTTCCTTTATCTGTAAACTCCTTCAGAAACTCAAACCTTGTACTCCCTCTGCTGATAACCTCCCAGCAGAATACCTTCAAGTAGCTGCCAAAGCCTTAGCTTATCCAATATCCATCCTTGTAAACAGAACAATCACAGAAGGTACCATCCCTTCCATATGGAAAGTATCCCATATAATCCCTTTGCATAAAGGAGGTAAATCCACTGACATTTCCAACTACCGACCAATTGCTCTACTCTCTCCATTAGCCAAAATAATGGACAACTACTTCAACACCTGCTCCATAACAACTTACTTGCTAACTGTCAGCATGGCTTTAGACCCTTTCATATCCCCACTACTGCCCTACTAAGATTTACTGACTGTATTAACAAGAATCAAAACAATAACTCTCTCTCATCTGCTCTATTTATAGACCTATCAAAAGCTTTTGATATGGTCAACCATAGCTTACTTATCAGTACTCTAAAAGCCCAGTCTTTTGACCCACAAGCTATTCTTTGGTTTAAATCCTATCTAGATAACAGACATCAAGCAGTGCTTTGGGACAATAATCTTTCTACACCCCTCCCTGTGAACACTGGAGTCCCTCAAGGCTCTATCCTAGGCCCTCTTCTTTTTTCTATTTTTATTAACAATCTCTACACTGTTGTTCCACAAGCCACTTGCATACAATACGCTGATGACTCTACTCTAATCTGTACTGTTAAGTCCTCATCCTCTCTCCAAACCCTTACTCAAACTGTATTTAACTCTGTTGAAAAGTGGTTTACTGATCAATGTCTCCTCCTCAACCCCCAAAAAACAAATTATTACTCTTCACTCCCACCCAAAAATCTCCACAGATCCACTTCACTATTACCTCCTATAATGGAACTTGTATTTCCCCTGGGCATAACCATTGATCATAACCTCAGCTTTGATGACCATATCAATACTATTCAAACTATCAATAAAAAACTAGGCTTTCTGTATAGAATCAAACCATTCCTTATACAATTGGCTAGAACCACCATTGCCCAGGCACATCTTACTTCTACCCTATTCTATGCTTCTGCCATTTATACCAATCTGTCTAAGCACAATCTTACCAAGCTTGAAACTAGCTATAATAATATAGTCAGATTTGCCACTGGCTCTCCCTATAGAACCCACCACTGTCTCAACCTCAAACAACTCAAATGGTTAGAACTACAAAACTAACTACGATACAATCAACTTGTGATCACACAAACAATTCTTTACCACCCTACTAATACTCCTATCCTCTCTAACCTGATCTCCCCATATAAAAATCTTACAACACTATGCTCAGCTAGCAAGTTACTAATTGCCAACAATAAATCCAACAACAAAGCTGGTGACTCACTCTTTACCAATGTTGTGGGCAGAATCTGGAACAACCTTCCTAAAACACTAACCTCTCTCTCATCTACTCCACTCTTTAAGAAACACCTCAAAGATCACCTAAAATACATTGGCTTTGTCCCTGCTCAATGCCTGACTAAACATTACTTATCCTCCTTTCACTTCCCCTTTTCCCCTGCCTCCTGGGCTACTGCCCCACCACACTTTTAATTATTACAAGCTAACTCTTTACTACTATTTATATTTTCCAGCCTACTCTCTTTCTCCCTCTTTGACTAAGTGAATGTCAATTTTTTTTTTCAAATATTGTATAAATTTGTGCTGATTGTACCAGAAAACTCATGGCTTGATTGCTGCTTAAACCTATACCATGACTCTGTAACTTGGATCACACAAATTACTTGTACTCTCTTTACATTTTTTGCTTTATAATGTATTTTAAGCTTGTTTTTATTCTAACTATTGTATGGAGTAATCCTCTCATACTTGGAGCTTTTCTCCCCGGGCCTCTACTGAAAATGGATATGTATCCAGCTAGACTAGCCCAGTCAACAAATATAAAATAAATAAAATAAATAATAAATGTGTTAAGTCATCTCTCCTTTGATGATCACATTATCTAAGGGTTTTGGAAATCCCTCTGTGGAGCACATAAGCAATAAAGGGTTTGCATGCAGATCCACAGCGGTTGTTGCACACCTATAATGATTAGTCATCTTTGCCAGACTTTGCTTGCTTTGGAACAGGTTTCAAATATACCTCAAGCATAAACCCTCACTCACACTCTTCAATAGAAACCGTGATTAGTGGAAGTGAAACAGAAGACAGAGCCCAGGGATCACTGCAGTGGCTAAGCTTGGCACAAGCATACAGAAGTGACCTAAGGTCTGGAAAGCGCCAGCATGCTCTGGCAAAGATAACACATGCATTCATGGAGAAAGCAGAGTACCCACCTATGAAATACTTGAGGTCACATGTATGTATATGGATTTGCCCTACAACTACCTTACATATGTAATGCACATACAGTTGTCATTGTGATATGTCATACACTAGAAAAATCAAAACCCACTCCACATTGGCCAGCGGTGTCACACACCTGGAGGACAAACACACACACAGTCAGCAAGTGCTAGATTCAAACTCTTTCCTAACTCCATTATGATATTACACCAGTACATATTTAAATGACGTGCTATACACATTATTAGGATTTCACCTTTCCACAGGTATATTTGTAGGTTGTTGACATCATCAGACTTGACAAAGATGAGTATACCACTTTTAGGGGGTGTGAGTAGTCTCAAAAAAGGTTGCTCCTCCCCAGGGAGACACATACACTCACACAGTTGGCAAATGCAGGATTCAAACCCCTATCTAACTACATTATGATACTACAGCAGTACGCATTTACATGACGCACTATACACATTACTGAGATTGCAATTTTCCACAGGTATATTTGTAGGTTGGTGACATCATCAGACTTGACAAAGATGAGTATACCACTTCTAAGGGGGTGTGAGTAGTCTCCAAAAAGGTTGCGCCTCCCCAGGGAGGGACAGACACACGCACACACACACACACACACACACACACACACACACACACACACACACACACACACACACACACACACACACACACACACACACACAGTTGGCAAGTGTGGTGTTCTTAATCCAAACTAAGTACTTCTTTACACTTCAGCAATCAATATGGAGTTACAGGGTGCAATACAGACATTACTTGCTGACAGTCTGCACAAAGGTTTTTTTCACATTTGTTAACCTCAGCAGGCTTATCATACTAGGTGTATTGTGAGTGTATTGTATGCATAGGCCATGACCATAGCATATATGGGTTGATGCACCACATGCTGGCACACACAGGGTCAAACCTTGAGTAGCCTCTTACCTTCACCTACATGATACTGCAATATAACAGAAAGATGATAAACTTCAACAATTGGCTGAGCTTCTGGTGTCATTCAAAGGGGATCCAGTCTCTGTCTGCCTGTGATGACATGATAGACAAGCCTTGTTGCTTCGCTACAGATGGTTTGCATCTGTCACCCCTATGCTTCTGAATACTGACCAAGGCTCTTGCTGTCCCCATATTACCTTTTTTAGGCAAAGCTCAAAGGTTCATAGGTTCATAGGTAGGTACTAGGCTATCAGCCCTGGGGCCTATACAAGCCCAGCCAAAAAGGTACCATGGCTTTTGCCACCCAAGGAATTTATTTTCCTGTGCCACTGTTGAGCAGAAACCCAGAACTGATCCTCAGGGTGAATTTCCTATTTCCCATCCAATCATCAAGATTTTTCTTGAAGAGTGCTAATGAGGAGCTTTGTTTGATATAGATAGGTAGTTTATTCTGGAGTATGTGAAGTCTCTGGAACCAGAATCTATCCCTCTGTCATGTTCTGTTTATTTTGGTGACAAGGTTTAGGTCCCTAGAGCATGTAGGTACATAGTTTCATAGGTAGGTACTAGGCTATCTGCCCAAAGGCATTTATAAGCCTAGCCAGAATGTGTTAGCTTTTGCCTCCCTTTTAAATTAGTTTCCTGGGCCTCTGTCTAGCAGGGCCACTGAAGTGATCCAGGGGTAAATTTACAATTTCCCATCCACTCGTCAAGATTCCTCTTGAAGAGCGTCTGCGAGGGGTTCTGCCTAACATCAACTGGGATTATGTTCCAGAGTGAGGGAAGTCTCTGGGACATGAATCTATCCCTCCAGCACGTCCTGTTTGTTGCTTTGCTGAGATTTAATTCACTGGAGTGTGTGGCTCTAAGAGATTTGTTTTTCTTGAGGTGGAGCATGTCCATTAATTCCGGGTTGGACATGGCCTTATACATCAGGCATAGATCACCTCTGAGCAGGCAGTAAGCAACCAAGTAGAGCTGGAATTTCTTTAGTCAAGCTGCATAGGGCATCTCTTTGCGGCCCATGATCCTCTTGGTGAGGTTCTTCTGTGGTCTTACCAGCTGTTGCATGTGCCAATTAAGGTACATACCAAATGGGGAATTGTATTTCTTATGGACCTAATGAGTGATGAGTAGAGGGGCACAATGACCTCTCTTGATCTAGAGGTGAACCCTTTTGTGATTAGGTGAGCTACATAGAAGGAATATGTAACCACTTTGGCAATGTGATTATCAAAGGAGAGGTTACTATCTACCTGGGTCCCCAGGTCCCTAATTACATTTTCCATACCTAGTGGATTACCAGCTATGTGGTAATTTGTGGGCACATTGTTTTTTCCAAAGGGGATGACTATGCATTTTTTGGCATTCAGCTTGAGGCCATGGTTTTGACACCAGGTATCTGTCTCTGTAAGACCCTTCTGGAGGAAGTCTGTATCAGCCAGAGAGTCGATTATGGCCCCCAGTTTGCAGTCATCTGTGAACTTGGTCAGCCATAGTCCTCCCGTGCTTGCCTGTACCTCAGAGGAGTATAGACTGAACAGGAGGTGTCCCAGGACTGAGACCTGTGTGATGCCACTTGTTACTGGTTTAGAGTTGGACATGGCACCTGCAACTCTGACCATGTGTCTTCTATCCATGAGCCAGTTAGCCACCCATCTCGTGACATAGGAGTTAATGTTCAAGCTGGTAAGCTTGTCTATGATTCCAGAGTGGGGAATGGTGTCGAAGGCCTTAGTGAGGTTCAGATAGGCTGTGTGGACTACCTTCCCTTCATCTATGGCCTTGGTAACTGTTTCAAAGAAGTCAACTAGGTTTAGGAGGCAGGATCTGCCTTTAACAAAGCCAAATTGGGTAGGGTCCAGTGTCTGGAGCTTCCCAATGTCTCTGTTTATGAGTTCCATGACAATTCGCTCCATAGCTTTGCAGACCAGGCTCGTCAAGCTTATAGGGCGATAGTTCCCAGGTTCTGTTGTGGCACCACCTTTGTGGATCGGGATGACTGCTGCTGTACACCATTCTTTGGGTACATAGCCTGTGGTAAGGCTGAGTCTGAACAGTGAATTTAGGTGAGGGTTTAGTTCCTTTTGGAGCTCGTGTAAGATGTAGCCTGGAACACCATCTGGTCCCATTGATGCTATGTTCTTAGCTTTGGAGAGGGCTGTTTTTACCTGCATGTCCATGAATGTCTGGGGTTCTGCATTCTTCTGCGATGTACACATGCCCTTTTGGGGGTGAGGGGGGGGTGAAGTTTGCACTAAACTTGTCCGCCAGGATGTTGGCAATGTTAGTTGGTTCAGTGTATTTTTTGCCATTTTGCAGTAGCTCAAAGCATATCTGAGAGTTGCCACCTAAATGTTTGATATAGCTAAAGAAGGCTTTGTGGTTATTTTTAGATTCCTTGGCAATTTTTCTTTAGAAACTGGCCTTGGATGATTTTATGAGCGATCATAGTTTCTTGCTAATAATGATCAGTGATGTCTTTTTGGAATTTTGCTCAATCATGTAGTAGTTTCCTCCTTCTGTTGTATAGCTTATTTATGGCCAAGGACCAGCAGACTGGTTTCCTCTTTTTGGAGGAGTGAGTCTTGGTTTTACTCGGGATGGATCGATCCATGCATCCCTGTAAATGCTCATATAATGCACTTGTAAAGGATTCTGTGGGTTGGATAAGATTATCCTGTAGCAAGGGGGCTTTGAAACTTTCCACTTCGGTCTTGTGAAGAGTGAAGTTTGCTTTTGAAAAAGTTTTTCACAGTGGTTTCCTTGACTGGGGTGGGGTCAGGATGTGGATGTCCAGTGTGATTGCTTTATGATCTGATCTTACCATCGAGGGATTTATCTCTGGTATGGAACACTGATCCCCCATGTTGGAGATGATCAGGTCCAGTATGTTGTCACCTCCAGTGGGCGTGGTGAACAGCTGTTCCAAGGCGTTTGAGTTTATAAACTCTAGGAAGCATTGGGCAAAGGAGTTTGTACTTGAGTAATTCTCCCAGTCATTGATTGGATAGTTGAAATCTCCTACTATCATGGTGTTTGGTAGGACCTTTATATTTTCCAGTGTTCTCAGAAATGCTGAGTGAGGGTCCTGAGACAAGGTAGGTGATCTGTAGCAGGCTACGATCTGATAAGCTGCTTTGCCCACTGTTAGTTGCACTTGGATGGTTTCCGATGCCTCGTGCTGTGCCACTAACCTGGAGGTGTGGATATCCTGCATGAAAATGGGTACATCCCCCTCCTTTTGTATTTCAGTCTGGGTTTTGGGGCCGAATCTCAGAGAGATTGGGATTTCTTTAAGTGTAGCATGTCCAACAGCTCTTTGTTTGATATAGCTTTGTATGTTAGGCAGAGATCACCTTTGAGTAGGCGATATGCGACAGAGTAAAGCTGGAGTGATTTGAGACGGTCTGTGTAGGGCATGTATTTGAGGCTACTAATCCTCTTTGTGAGGTATTTCTGCAGGCTTTCCAGTTGTTGTAGATGTCTTGTGAGGTGCATACCAAAAGGGCCGTTGTACTCTATAATGGATCTAGTGAGTGATGAGTAGAGGGGAACAGTGACCTCTTTTTTCTGCATGAGAAACATTTTGTGATGAGGAATGCCATGTTGAAGGATTTCCTGACTACTGTGGCGATGTGATTATCAACGGAGAGTCTACTGACCACCTGTGTCCCAAGGTCTCTTATCACACTTTCAGTGTTAAGTATGCTACCACCTATGTTGTAGTTCATGGGTACAGAATTTTTACCAAAGGGGATGACAATGCACTTTTTGGCATTGAGCTTGAGGCCATGGCGTTGACACCAGACATCTGTCTCAGTGAGGCCCTTTTGTAGGATTTTTACATCGTTAGTAGTTTTGATTATAGCTCCTAGTTTGCGGTCATCTGGGAACTTCATTAGCCAAAGACCTTCTGTGTTAGCCTGTACTTCAGGGAAGTAGATACCAAACAGGACAGGACACAGGACTGAACCCTGCGGTACTCCACTTGTCACTGTTCTGAAGTCGGACTTGGAGTTTGGTACTTTCACAGTGTAGGTTCTGTCAGTGAGCCAGTTGGCAACCCATCTTGTGACATAGGGATTTATACCTAGTTTAGTGAGTTTATCTATAATTCCAGAGTGGGGGATGGTGTCAAATGCCTTGGCAAGATCTAGATAGGCTGTGTAAACCACCTTAGCCTTGTCTACGGCTTTGGTGATTGCTTCGAAGAAGTCTATCAGGTTTAGGAGACATGATCTGCCTTTTACAAACCCGAAATGGTTGTGGTCCAGAGTTTGGAGATTGCCAGTGTCTTTGTTTATAAGTTCCATGATGATACGTTCCATGGCCTTGCAGACCAGGCTCATCAGGCTAATGGGGCACTAGTTTCCGGGGTCCATGGTGGCTCCCCCAGTGTAGTGGGATAACCGTCGCTGTGCGACATTCAGCAGGCACAAAGCCAGAGGTGAGGCTATGATTGAACATGGTACTTAGGTGTGATGCCAGTTCATTCTGTTGTTCATGTAGAACACAGCCTGGGATGTTATCTGGTCCCATGGATTCTGTGTTCCTGGCTTTGGAGAGTGGTTTTCACCTGTGCAGCCGTGATGACAGAAACTTTGCATTCTTCCGGTATAGAGATGGGCTCTTTCATGTGTGAGAAGGGGGTAAAGTTAGCACTGATCCTATCTGCCAGGATGTTGGCAAAATCAGTTGGGTCTGTATATTTAGTGCCATTGTGCTGTAACTCAGAGAAGATCTGAGTGTTGTCATTGTGATTCTTGACATAGCTATAGAATGTTTTGTGGTTGTCTTTAGAATCAGTGGTGATTTTATTTTCATAACTAGTTTGGAGGATTTTATCAGGGATCACAGCTTCTTACTGAGGCTGACCAGGGAGCTCCTCCACTCATGGGTTTTACCCTCTTTTGCAACAGTTGCTTCCTTCTGTTGTGCAGTTTGTTTATGGCAGGGTACCACCAGATTGGCTTCCTTTTTTTGGAGGATAGCATCTTGGTTCTGTTTAGGATAGCATGATCCATGCACTCATGTAAGTGCTTATAAAGTGCAATTGTGTAGGATTCAGTAGTCATAACTATATTGTCCATCTGCATGGGTGTCCAGAAGTTCACCACTTCTGTCTTAAGAATCATGAAGTTGTCTTTGGAGATATTTTTAACATGGATTCCTTAATGGTGGGTAGGGGCAGAATGTGTATATGTAGGGTAAATAGCTTATGGTCAGATGGGACCAATGAGGCATTGACTTCAGGTGTGGAACACCGGTCACTCAGGACAAACCAAACCCCGTAACTAACACAAATAACCACAAAGTGAGCTAAATGCTACTCATTGCCAGAAGTCTCAGCCTCCAGATGCACACACTTGAGACACTTCTCAGTATGGAGAATATTGATATCTGTGCAGTAACAGAAATCTAGTTCAGGGCTCCAGAGAGCACACCAGCACTACCAGGATACTACTCATTCCATACCTTCCAGCATCAGAACCTGGATCATAGCACATAGGGTGGGTATGTATCCATATTCATCAAGGATGCTTACACCTCTCTCTACATGCTCTCTGCAGGATATGTACCCATAAAATGTTGCACAGCAATGTTCTTCCCACTCCACAGGGGTGGGGCTACAAAAGACCCTTGGCATTCATGCTGTATGAACCTGACGAGTCTGATCTGCAAGGCAATGGAGCCAATCATAACGGAACTCAACAATAAAGACATTGGGAACCTTCACATAATTGAGCACACCAAGTCTGGCTTCGTCAAATGCAGATCGTGCCTCCTGAACTGGGTGGATTTTTTTGAGACGGTTACCCAGGCTACAGATGATTGAAATGAGCTCCACACAGCCTACCTATACCTTGCTAAGGCCTTTGACACCATTCCCCAGTGAGGTATCATAGATGAACTCACCAACCTGGGCGTGAATCCATACATCACAAGATGGATTGCAAACTGGCTCACAGATAGATCCCACAAATAAAGAGTTGCTGGCTACATGTCAGACTCTACACTGGTAACAACTGGTGTCCTCCAGGGTTCAGTCCTGGGTCCCCTCCTGTTTGGTATATACTTCTCAAAAGTACATGCCAACATAGGAGGGTTGTAGTTGACTAAGTTTGCTGGGAACTGTAAAGTGTTTGCCATAATAGATTCACCGGATGACACAAATATTCTCCAGAAGGGACTCTATGAGACAGATATGTGGTGTCAAAATCATGGCCTCAAGCTCAATGTGGAAGAATGCATAGTAATCCCCTTTGGTGAAAACAAAGTACCCACAAACTACCACATAGGTGTTACCCCCTTAAAACTGACAAGGTAATAAGGGATCTGGGGACACAAGTAGATAGTCATCTTTCCTTTGACAACCATGTTGCCAAAGTGATTGGGAATTCCTATGTGGCTCACCTAATCAACAAAGGGTCTGTATCAGGATCAAAAGAGGTAAGTGGTGGCCTTCTACTCTTAAGGCAACAGACCCATTATTGAGTACAATTCACCATTTTGGATGTACTCAACTAATCATATCCAGCAGCTGTAGAGACTACAGAGATACCTCACCAAGAGGATTACTGGCCTCAAACAGTTGTGCTATGCAACACAACTAGGAAAACTAAATCTGTTCTCCGTTGTGTACCACCTACTCAGAGGCACACTCTGCCTAACAAACAGAGCCATGTCCAACATATAACTGTTGAACATGCTCCATCTACAGATAACAAAATTGAGTCGCACTACACACTCCAGGGATATGAACCTCATCACAACAATGAATACAACATGCTGGTGGGATAGAGTACCATCCCGGACACTTGCCTTACTGTGGAACAGAGTCCCAATGTACATCAGACAGAGCCCCTCGCTGACATTCTTCAATAGGAACCCTGTTGACTGGATAAGAAACAGACAATTCACGCCAGGCATCACAACAGCAGCCTCACTAGAAAGGGGCTTATGGTACTAACTATTAGAACTGGGGCTTGGTAGACTACCCAATGGGGTGGTGAAAGCTGCACAAATTGCCTAGGCTGCCTTTGTGAAGATAGTCTACTACATACCTATGAACCTATGTGACAGGTACATGTCTACAGATAGTAGATGTGTACTTCATTGTACAGTCATGCTGTACAGCAGGCACATGGACCACATACACTGTAATGCTTACAGATACTGCTGGCTGTTATGTGGGTGATATGTGCACCTCATGTCTTTTGTGCCATTGGGATGTGTGCTGAGTGGGACAGTCCTGGATGGCTCCCTGTCATGGTCACTCTCTTACCCACATCTCTGCCCATCCATCTTTGGCTTATTATACTGTGTTCCCCTACATATATATATATATATATATATATATATATATATATATATATATATATATATATATATATATATATATATATATATATATATATATATATATATATATATATATATATATATATATATATATATATATATATATATATATATATATATATATATATATATATATATGGCCAAAATGTGCAGCTATCACCACACATGGGGTTAGTTCCCTAGGCCTCTGTGTAGTAGAGCTGATGAAGTGATCCATGGTGTGACAGTTCAGTTTCACATACACTCATCAAGGCTCCTCTGGAAGAGTGTCAGTTAGGGACTCAGCTTAATGTAGGTTGGAAGCCTGTTCCAAAGCAAGGGAAGTCTGTGAGTTAGTAATATATCCCTCCAACATGTTCTATTTAATGTTGTGATGATGATATCCCTAGAGCATGTGGCACAGTGAGCTTGGGTTTACTTCAGATAGCGCATGTACATCAGTTCTGCATTAGACATGGACCTGTCTGTTGGGCAGAGATTGCCTGAGTAGACAGTATGCAACAGAGTACAGATTGAGTTAAATTCAGTCTTGTTGCATGGGGCAACTGTTTGAGGCCAGTAATCCTCTTGTTGAAGTACTTCAGTGGTCTTTCCAGCTGCTGAAGGTGCCTATTCAGATTCATCGCAAGTGTGCTGTGATACTCTCTGATGTGTCTGATGACTGATGAGTAGAGGTAACCTCTTTTGACCTACATGAAAAGACCTTGGCAATTTGTGGGAACATATAGCATGATTTTCTAACCACTTTGTGAATGTGTTTCTGGAAGTACAGATGACTATCCACATGTGTCCATTGATCCCTTATTATCACCTCCATATTTAGGGTGTTGGCACCTATGTGGTATATGTCTGACTGTAGCTGGAGGCCATAATTTTGACACCACATCTGTCTGACTGAGACCCTTTTTAAGGATGTCTCTGTTGTCCCAAACATCGATTATGACAACCTTTTTTGCAATCATCCACAAACTTCGCTAAACATTGCCCTCGTGTGTTTGACTGCATTTCTGAAAAGTATACACCGGACAGGAGGGGTCCCAGGACTGAGCCATGGGGGACAGCAGTTGTTACCAGCTTGAACAGGAGACCACAGTTCTTACCTTGTGGGATCTATCTGTGCCCCAGTTGGCAATCAATCAGATGACATATGTGTTTATGCACAGGTTGTTCATTTTTTGGATACGACATGTGTGTGGCATGTTGGAAAAGGGCTTTTCAAGGTCTATGTAGGCCATGTGGAGCTCATTTCATTGATGTATGTCCTAGGCGACTGCCTTGAAAACTGTCTAGCAAGTTTAGGAACCATGATCTGCCCCTGACCAAACCACAATGGGTAGGGTTGGGTGTTTGTAGGCTCCCAGTAGCTCTGTTTATGAGTTCCATAATGATGGACTCCATGGCCTTGCAGATCAGGATTATTAGGCTTATAAGACTATAGTTCCCATGGTCTGTTGTGCACCAACATTTGTGAAGTGTGCCAAACTTTGCTGTAATCCATTCAGTAGTTTCATATCCTGTACAGAGGGTGAGCCTCAACAGACTGCTCAGGTGCAGGGTCTGTTTGTTTTGGAGTTCACATATGACACAGCCAGAGAAACCATGTCATCCTATAGACGCCATGTTTTTAGGTTTGGATAGAGCTGTTTAACCATTGTATATGTGATTTCTGGGTTTTCACAATCTCCAGGTATGGTAATGGGCCCTTTTGTCAGTGAGAGGGGGGTAAATATGTATGAACCTGTCTGACAATATGTTGGCAATGTCAAGTCATGAACATGTATTCATTTACACTTTGCACTGACTGTATGAGTTTACATTGATATTTATGACATAGCAAAAGAAAGCTTCATGGTTCTCTATGGACTCTTTGGCAATATTTTTGCCAGAACATGGCTTGGATGATGTTAGGAGTGCTCATTGTTTCTTGATGATACTGATCGGAAATTTATTGATCTTCTTTGCATTTTCACTTTCATTGAACAATTTAAGTACTTGTAGTACATAGTTTGATTATGACAGGGGTCCAATATATTATATGGGTCTGTTCTCATATCACTGTGTGCGCAAGGCAGGATTGGTGAATAGTGACAAGTGTCTGGAGTAAGAACTGCAACTACCAGATATGTTTAGCCAACTGCTGTACTCAGACATGGCCTGTGTGCGAGCATGCCCAGTATGACCTTTCAGTATGTTGCTGACTGAAATTTGCTAAATTTGTTTAGGTGTGTGAGCATGCCCACTATGAGCATATATACTATATGTGTGTGAAAAATCAAGTTGGTTTTTACTTCAGGGCTCACCTGAAGTGAAGCACGCTGTGCCTGCAAAGCTTCCATGAGTCAATTTGCATAGACTTATCAACATTTCTACATACAGGGGGGACAGCTACTATTTGTACATTTTTACCCGGGGGGGGCACACCTGATTTTTACTGTGGGTGTACATAGGATGAGGGGTACACCTGACACTTATACACATTTTCTAGGCCTGCACTGCTATGTCAGGTACTACATTTCAGCCTGTACTGTTGCCTATCGTACTGGCTTGAGGCATACCACTGTACTACAGACCTTAGATTCCAATTACACGCATATTAGTTTGTGACTTCATAGCCTACCCAATCCACATCACAGTTGCTGGCCTGCTGTTATCTGTCTGCATAGGCCTGGGGGGAGGTTACCCATATGCCTCTTCAGAGGGCAGGATACAGCATTTGTTTGTGTTTGCGTTTGTCTACAATTGACCTGCTGGCTGTGACTGTTAGGTATGTGACCCCCCCCCCCAAACTGGTATGTGTGAGTGACTTAAGTTGTGTCTGTGCCAGTGAATTGCTGTCATGGCTTAGTGGTTCAGTACTGTGACTATAGTGCACAGTATCCTGAGTTTGAGTCCTGTCACTGCTTTTTATTTTCCTGCTGGGCAGACCTGACTGGTTAAGGAACAGTAAAGCAGGTGTGAGCATGTTTACCCGACTTTGCTTGACTTTGCCCAACATTGCCTGACTTTGCCCGACTTTGCCCAACTTTGCCCAACGTTGCACTGGTTAGCGCGGTGCGCAGCTATGCCCAATTGTATTTAAATATGCTCAGTACTGGTAAATTTTGCTTAGCAGTGCTTTATATTGCTTAAAGCTGGGACTCATGCCTCAGGTGGTGCTGCAGGACTGCCTATGTCGAATGCACATATTACACTCCCTATACATGTTTAAAAACAGATAGTGTCAGGTTAGGCATCCCTTTTACTGTATGTGTGAGTCAGAGAGAGGTGTCATTTCCAGGGCTCCTACTGAGTCAGTGTATGTGCTATGCATTGCCTCTTTGCCAAGGCCAGGGCATACTGGGCACACCTCCTTCTGCCTGCTGGGGCAGGCTCAGGTTGTTCCTCCTTCAAGTCACGCTGTGCCTGTGCAGGCCTTGGCAATGGTGGGGGGATGTTTGGCCCTGCCCCATGTTGTTCCTGCTGCAGCTGTTTCCACAGGATCATATTGTGTAGCATGGCACATACCATGACAATTTGGATACATGTAGTTGGTGAGTACTGCAAGGCTCCACCAGATGTGTCCAGGCACCAGAACCATGACTTGAGCATCCCAAACACACGCTCAATTATGTTTCTTGTTTGTGCGTGTGCCTCATTATGGAGTTCTTGTACGGGTGTGTGTGCATTTCTGATGGGTGTCATCAGCCATGGCCTCAGTGCATATCCAGCATCCCCCACTAGTTGGCCATCAGGGATGTCCCCATTGTCAAATCACTGGTACAGCTGCATCAGATGCCAGATGTGGGAATCGTGATAGCTTCCAGGGCAGCCAGCACACACATTCATTATTATGCCCTGGGCATTGCACACAACCTGGCAGTTGATGGAGGGGAGGCCCTTGCAGTTGATGTAGACCCTACTCCACTCACTGCGTGGTGCTTTGATGTGTATGTGCGTGCAGTATATTGCACCCACTACCTCAGGGTATTCTGCTATTTGATGGAAAAGATGTATATTGCTGGCCAATGCCTCACGGGAATTGGGGAAATATACGTGTTCACCGACATGTGCTGACATGGCATCTAGGAACTGGTGCAGTACCCTGGATGCTGATGCCTGTGAAATCCCCATCATATCACCAGTTGGTCTCTGGAAGGTACCCGTAACTAGTATTCTTAGGCCAACACATACCTTGGTATCCACTGGGATGGTTTCCCCTCTGTTGGTTCTGTGTGTGAGGCGTGGCAGGCACAGCTCAACAATTTGCTGCAGGAGGTCTCTGTCCACCCTATAGGGCTCCACTATCTCCAGCTCATGTAGCCCCTGGTAGTTTACCCTGGGTCTGTACACTCTTCTCCATCTCCTCACTGTGGGTTGCTCAGCAGCATTCACAACATCACCACCCTCAGCACCTTGCATGCACATGTTGGTTTATGATAGCAAGAGCAGCCCCTAACATTTTGTCTAACTTTAAAGTTTTTAAGCTTTCCCTCATTGTATACTGCAGTGTTGTAGAGTTATTTGGAAAAAAACTGGGAAGAATGCTGTTTGCAGAGTTTAAAGTGCTGGGCTGGGCTGGGCTAGTCTGCTACCTGTGTAATTGGCTGATTCTGATGTATTTCACCTGGCAGCTCTGCTAGTTCTCCTTGGTTAACTTCCTACTACTTATTTTCCTTCCTTTTCCGTTTCTGTTTCCACCCAGGGCAACACCGCGCAAACAAGCGCACATGGGCACACATGAGCTCCCACTCACACACATGCTGTCTGCACGTTTGCAAGAAATTTCAGATATATTCATGACGTATGCCTTTGGTTTCTGTTTTTCAAAAAGGACAACTGTAGACACGCCTCTTGCAATCCTGAGAAACTCATGGCAAACACAAGACCCTGTGCTCCAATAAGCTTACAGCCTTTCTGACACACCCCCTCATGATGTTACCTATATTCTACTCTACTACTCCCCTACTCCTACACTTACACTCTTGGGACATGGCTCACATGCTGGGGAAAATTGGGATTCACTATCCTTTTCCTCATTTGCACAGAATTGCCTACTAATGCATGGTTACATCTCTCACACTGAGCTTCCCCCCCTTAGCAACCACTACTCAGTGGCCATGTTGTCTTCAGCCTGCCATTCACCTGCATGGCAGGATAAGCTTTTTAGTGAAAATGGCTATTTTTGGCTCTTTTTAAATTACTTTCTGCTTTTTTAAAGCACCGCACGTTTGCACGGTGCTGCTCTACGCTTAAACATTGGAGATCAGGGAAAAAAGTTAGATTTTAATAATTTTAAACATTTATAAATGCCAATGGCCTTATATTTGGCCATTGGCATGCTTCCTCAACTGTATGCATCCTTTATTTGGAGCTGTCATAGCTCCGTTTAGCTATCTGCAGAATGGTACTCCGTTACCAATGGAGTACATTTCTGCAGATAACACTAATCTTCCATGGACAGGTTAGTGTTTCCTGGATCACAAATTTACCTCATTTGCATGGCTTTCACCAGCAAATTGGGTAATTTGCATACCATGATGCTGTCTGTGCAAGAGTAGTTTTAGCAGCTCTCGTGCACGCCCCTGCCGGCTGTTCCTGGATCGCACGGCAGACATATTGCCTGTTTGATGTCTTACACTACTCTACAACTCCATGCAAGCTTTTGTAAATCCAGCCCACTGTCTAATGATTTTGAGTATTCACAGTTGTAATATCTTTAAAAGGAAAACCTGTAACCCATAAAAATACTCAAAACAAATGGTGTTAGACCTGGGCTATGTAACTATCATATCTACCAAAGTAAGAAACCAGCAGTCTATCAGTAACACAATGCTTAGTTTGCAGTGAAAAAGAAAAGCAACAAGATGTCACATTTCCCATTATTCTGAAGTTAACAAATAGCCGCTTCCAGTTTCCATCATACTATAAGGTACCTTCTCAAAGCTATCAACAAGGATGCCAAAGAGGTCTGCAGTCCATATTTCTGTTTTGTATTATTCAATCCAGTCTTTGAGAACACAAGTGGGGAATCAGGTGTCCTCCGTTTCACACAAACAATAAGTCAATGCAAGACAAAATGATAATAAAGACATAATATCCTTTAGACTGGGAGACCTGCATGATTCATTGATGAATCAGACTCACAAACAAACTGCCAGCTGCCAGCCACATAAAAGGTTTATCAGCAATGCAACTAGGCAGTCCCGTAGTCAGCCCAGGCAACTTAATATATTATAGCAGAATATGGGCATGACTCCACAATGTATTCCACTGCATTCTTTTGTTTTGCAAAAACCTATCTCGGCTCTTTATCTAATGATTTATCTCAAATCAGCAGTAAAATATCTTAAACATTAAATCTGTGTATACTTGTGCTAAGCAGGTGATCTAAGAGGCATAAACATTAGTTACATGCCTGACATCATCAAGAAAAGTACAATCCTGAAAAATGCAATCAATATTCATTTGCCTCATTCTCTTGATAACACAGAAAAAAAACTCAGTCCCAAAAATGAAGCAGTGCTAACTTAAGACTCCAAAATGCCAAAAATGGCAAATACCTAATGCAGGACTAATGCAATCTAGTAGAATTAAAGTTCTCAAACAGTTCTCTGCCCAACATAATAGGCCATTCAAATTCAAGGGCAAATTCCATTTTCAATATTTTGATTTTCAGTCTTTTGAGCTTTCGATCTTCTGAAGGGGATCCATATATATATATATGTATATATATATATATGTATATATATATATATATATATATATATATATATATATATATATATATCACCTACTATACACTGAACGTTCAATACACTGACAAAACAGAACCCACGCCCAGTCCACCGACATTCCTAATCACGTACAGTGCAAAACACTGAACCACAAATCACCGACGTGACATTCCCCGACAAATATGTCAACAGATGCATAATATGTGCATTTTCAAGTCCCTTTTCAACATTAAACAAAATATGAAGTATAGTCTAAACAAAAACAGCCAGCTTTCCATCCTACATATTCAATAAAATGCACAGTCCAAACAAAATGTGCAACAGCCAGCTTTTCATACTACATCTTCAATAAACGAGCTATACTCTGCACAAACTCTAGTGTAGAGTATTCAGCTCTATTGTCAATTACTTGCTGAAACTGATTATGCCTCTGTACAACCCTCCACTTTTAAAGAGAAACAGAAATACCAGTTGACATTCTCACCCTTAATTCATCGATACGAAACTGTTCCCTAGTCAAAGCATGCATTATGACATCCAGGTCCGTAGCTCTACTACCAAGCAAACACTTTAATCTGCAATGCCACACTTCTACTGAGTTTTGTGTTTGTGACAAAAACAAATCATTTAGTTCAGCTATGTTCCAAAACTTTACAGGAAAAAGTGGAGGAAATCTCATAGACGTGTTATTTCTAGTACAAAATGTCCTCAGTTTCCCATACACATAGTACTCAGTGAAATATTTCACAAGCTCATATCCTTCATTAGGGATAGCAGCAGTGGCGGCTGGTGACTTCAAATCAAAGGGGGGGGCTGCAGGAGACAGCTGAATGGGTGGGGTCAATGGGAAAGGGTGTGGTCAACTAGAAAGGGGAGGAGCTATGCTCAAAACCACAAAAACTTTAATCAAATACGCTGCCCTGGGTGCCAAACCATCATTATGGGAGTCCAATTAAGACAAAATGAAGTGTAGAAGAAAACATTTCAATCCATTGGCTGCATGACAGCTTACTTAATATCTAGATGGAAACAAAAAGGATGTGAGGCATGAAAAAATAAATAACTTTAAATACATTACTGGAATGCCAGTCAAAATCAAGTATAAGAAAAACAAGCATCACTTAACTCAAATCACTTCTCCTTGCACTCCAGCTTTAATTATAATTTATATTCAGCTTTATTAAAGTACCAAGTAACATGCTGAAAGTAGCAATCTCTGTGATACCCTCACTTGTAAAAATGTTTCTTATCCAAAAAAGACCTGCTGCCTGACAACTATCTACTTGTTTCTTGGGGAAAACATGATCAAAGTAAAAAATGAAACACAAACAAGAAACAAGCTCAACATATATTGCTTAAAGGATTACTGCACAGGATATGGGCCATGCATGATAGATTGGCATTCTGTTTAGTTTGCAGGTAGAGGCTGTAATGAGCTTAACATAATCTAATCCTGGCCTTTATTACAAATACTGTCATATGCTTTTCAATACCCAAGGCTTATACATTATCTAGTTATGTAAGTATTCTCTGAATGGCAGCAACAGAAAAGCTTTCAATGTTGGCAATACTGCTTATTAAAACTTACTTGCATCTTACAAAATCAGACAAGCTTACCTGATGGTCATTAAAGCACTGCTACTTAAACACAGAGCAAAAGGCACTTTCTGAATAATAAGCATATGTCAACAGTATAAAAATTACAGAAACCAGAACATTCTGCAAAATCAATGACAGATGAAAAGCCACTGTAGTACTTGTGTTTACCTTGGATGGGGGGGGGGGGGGAACAGTCTGCACATTTACACTGTATAACTGCTTCTTGCCTTGCTTGGACACATCCAGAGTCACTACATGGGGGAGTGGGGTGCAACAAGTTTGTCACAATTTGAAATGTATCTGGCTTACTGCGATGGCCCTGACACATTTGTCATACCTCTCAACCTCAGAGCAAGAAATCTGGACAAAGCCATACACAGAAGTGGGACAAAGGGCCAAAGATAAGGACAATTTTTAAATATTGCTCTTATAAACTTAGAAGGATAATAGAATAGTAGGCCTTGCATTAGTATGAATTTTTTGAAAGGTACAAAATCTGAAACTCAAATGTCTTTCATTATTTTCTAACTTCAGTCTTTAATGATTTGCCACTAATTTGCCAAAAAAACCCCACCATTTTATGAAAAATGGACCAAAAATTTGATGCAAAAATATAAAATAGCCACACAATACAGCTGGGAACCTGTCAAAGAAGGGACACTTTTAATATTAGTACTGCTAAATTGAGCAGCTGACAAAATAAAATAATCTACATGCATTTCTGAAATAAAAGTAATCTATAACTGATTATTACAGTTATTTGTTAATTGTAAACCCTCCATGTTTTCTTCCAAAATTGCCATTTTGCAGAGGGATTATTAGGGGAAGAGCAACATTTTGAGCCAAAATCGGGGACAGTTGAGAGGTTTGGATATGCCTAATTCTATAAAGCAATTTTATTTGCATGTACCTCTCAACCTGTTAATGCAGGAAATCTGGACTAGGCCAAATATATTGGGGGAACATACAAACACTACTAAAAATTGCTCTTGTATAAACTTAAGACAGTTGATAGAATAACATGTCTTGCTTTAGCATGCATTTTTCTGAAGGTTATGACATAAAACTCAATGTCTGTCATTTAGTGACTTCATTCCTAAATGATTTGCCAGAAAACCACACATTTTATGAGGAACAAACCAAAACTAAGAAGCAAATATCTATTCATTCTGCAAAAATATGGACAGCTGAGTGGTATAGTTCAACCAGGGCTGTCTGAGTTTGCTGCCCTTCCCCTCTCAAAATCATGATAGATTGGAGCCTCCTCCCTGCAACCATTCCAGTGTCCCATTTCTTGGTTATTTTGCCCCATTTACCATAAACGCTGTAATGTGCATACTGCTTTACTTCTGCAATGATTTGGATTTCATTTGAAAGTTTTATTTTGCATTTTTACAGCACAAACCCCAATAGATATCTGCTAAACAAAGCAATGCAGTCTCACAATGAAAACAGACTTAGCATTAAAACTTATCTGCCCTTGAAACTGACATGCATTGAAACAGCATTGAAACCCATATTCAAAGAAAATACATTTTGCCAGTGGCAGATAAAGATTAACTTTGGGCTGTTTTCAAATCATAGGCCCATTTTGGGCTGTTTAAAATCATAGGCCCCTTGAACACGAAACATACACATGCTCTTTGATACACCTTTCCAATTGTATTAAATTGTATTCCTTGTACAATACAGTACAGTTGTTAGAGGGCATTTTAAATTTATTGTTTTGAACATTAGTAAACAATGAAACAAAATGCATGCACCAATGACAAAACTACCCAATTCAGAACATTTCCATCATAAAAGTCTACTCAACCTTCTACACTCCACCAGTATCAGTAAATATGCATAATCTCTGAAGTGTAAAAGTCATCTAAATAATTCCACATTAAAGAAATCTGTAACAGTGAAGAGATTGCTGCTAGCAAACAACTTTATATGTCATCGTTTATTCATCTACAAATAAAGTGCCTGTTGCCCTTGAGGAATAAATTGTCTATGTTGCATGCATTAAAAAAAAAATGATAAGCTAGTAATAGCTCAATAGGGACTGTATGGCAAACCTGATAACAGGTTCATAGTTACTACTCTAGGTATCTTTGCCAAAAGGGACTGCAGCATCCACCCACTTTACAACACAGTACAGTATCAGCAATGCATCTATTTACTGTGGGAGTAAAACCCACAACCTTCTGCATCAAAAGCAAGTACACTACCTGTTGTGCTATTAACAATGCGGGCATACTCCGAATAAGCAGCACTAAAGTTTTGTTCCCCTGCAGCTCTCAGCTCCTTGTAAAATCTACTCGACACACAGTTGTATTCCTAATTCAGAACATTTCCATCATGAAAGTCTACTCAACCTTCTACAGTTCAGTAAATATGCACAATCTCTGAAGTGTAAAAGTTATCTAAATAATTCCACATTAAAGAAATCTGTAACAATGAAGAGGTTGATGCTAGCAAACAACTTTATATGTCATTGTTTATTCATCTACAAATAAAGTGCCTGTTGCCCTTGAGGAATAAATTGCCTATGTTGCACGCATTAAAAAAAATGATAAGCTAGTAATATCGCAATAGGGACTATATGGCAAACTGATAACAGGTTCATAGTTACTACTCTAGGTATCTTTGCCAAAAAGGGCTACAGCATCCACCCACTTTACAACACAGTACAGTATCAGCAATGCATCTATTTACTGTGGGAGCAGAACCCACAACCTTCTGCTTCAAAAGCAAGCACACTACCTGTTGTGCTATTAACAATGCAAGCAGATTCAGAATAAGCAGCACTAAAGTTTTGTTCCCCTGCAGCTCTCAGCTCATTGTAAAATCTACTCGACACACAGTTGTATCTCTGAACTTTGCAGCACAAGACATCTGGAAAAAGCCAAAATTTATTGGGGGGGGGACAAAAGCCCAAAAACCAGGGACACATTTTAAACATTGCTTGTACAATGTTGGAAAGTTACTAGAATAAAATGCTGTGTTACCACCATACATTTCACTGCCACGTCTTTAACTCAGGGGGCCTTGTGCAAAACAGTCAGAGAAACATACCACTATGCCAAATCAGCTGTTTTGTGAAAGAGAGGAAGACTAACTTAAATGGCTACCATTTAGTGAATTCAGTTCTCACCATAGCTGTCAACCTCTTGGCACAAAACACCTGAACAAAGCCAATAATGGTGGAATACAGCCCCCAAACATATTCAGTGAATTCAGTTCTCACCATAGCTCTCAACCTCTTAACAAAAAAACATGTGGACAAAGCCAGTAATGGGGGGGGGATACAGCCCCCAAACATTCAATGAATTAAGTTCTCACAATAGATAGCTCTAAACCTTAGCACAAAATACCTGGACAAAGCCAATAATGGGAGAATACAGTCCCAAAAATAGGGACAAATTTCAAATATCCATGTTATAAACTTAGACATCTGCTAGAATAAACAGGTTTGTGTTACCATGTACTTTCTGAAGAATATGAAGTCTGAAATTCAAATGCCTGTTATTTTTAAACATTTAACCAGGAAACTAGTCTGACTTGGAACAAAAGACAATTTTAGCAGAGCAGGGAAAAACTCCAGACACATCTTTGTAAGATGGGAGGATATGCAGGCTCCACACAGAAGGCACCCCAGCCAAGAATCAAACCTGAGAACCTGTAGCTGTCAGGCAGCAATGCTACCAGTGCAACACTGCACTACAGACTTTGCAAGCCAAGGAAAAATGTAGATACAGAAACCACAGATTTTATGAGGAACAGAACAAATATGAGGCACAAATCTGCAAATTTTTTTAGAAATGGTGGTAGATAGGGAATTCAGGCCCTTGCTGCCTGCATCCAAAGTACAGGGTTCAAGCCTGAGTATCTGTACCCACCACCATTTGTTCTCTCTACCCACCAGTATATAGCAACTGAAGCATTACACACACAGAGATATATTTATGCATGTATGCTTATATAATCACAGATTTTATATATATATATATATATATATATATATATATATATATATATATATATATATATATATACATATGGATTCACTTCATAATCTCAAAATACTGAAATTTCGAATTTCAGTTTTTCAAGACCATGAAATCAAATCCACACAACACCGAAACACCAAAACTGTGAAGCCCAAAATCGCGAAATTCGAAACACCAAAAACACAGCACACACCAGACCACACATATACCACAACACCCACATCACAACATAAACAAACAAAACAACACACATCCACAAACCTGCACCCCCCATGTGGGGGGTGGTCTGTGCCCCCCACCCCCCCACTGATATATATACTAACTCCAAGATTGCACAAACAGTAAACAAAAGCAAACACACACACACACACACACACACGCCCACATTCTACAGTCCCTCACACACGCATCACACATACAGCACATTCACATACACTCAAACTCCCACCCAAAACCCTTACAAAACACTCACTTACCTGACATAACACCTAAATCCACACACGGCACTGCACACCATCAACATACAATCCCAGACATTACTTAGCGTAAAGCCATAACCGCGAATTTGAGATATTCAAATTCACGATTATCCACTTTTGCTATTTTCAAACTTAGACTTTATAGTCTCGAGATACTGAAATTCGACATTTACGTATTTCAAGATTATAAAGTGTTTCTATATATATATATATATATATATATATATATATATATATATATCTTCTAAGACATTCTGATTTTGCACTAGAGATCTCTTCTGTTTTTAGTGGCTTAAAAATAATTGACTTGGATAGAAACAAGTCAGAACCAGCTATGAAAGACACAGGCAAGTGCTGCAAAAAAATGAGAAGGAACAGACTCCCAGGAGTATCTTAGCTGCACACTCAACAATCTAGAATTTGTCCATTCCAGCAGCCATTTGTTAAAGAAAAGAATACTCACTATAGAGATAAGACCTCACTAGCTTTGCTTTCCATTAGTGAAGATGGAAATAAAAACAAAATATATAACATTTAAACAATTAAAAGAAGCATTAAGCATCACACAACATCTCCTATTTTTATTAATACCACTACATTTTATAAACTAGTTTATTCCATTGTTAGATCAATATTATGGATATATCTGAGAATGTGGGATGAGCAGGCAAGGGGATCCCTATGTTTTTCTTAATGGAAGCCATAGACATGGAGGTGTACTCTGCAGTGTCTTCTATTTCATCACATTCTAGGACTAATCAAATGTCTTCAACAGAGGCTAAGGAGGTTTAAACAATTGGGCCATGGTCTGTTTTGTCAGAAGTTACCCTTTCCTTCTGTAAGCAACAAGGCACTGTAGAGGTTTTATTATATCACAACCTCACAAGCATACTAGAAATGAATGACTGTGTCCCCTTATGCAGTTCCAGCAAAGAACAAATGTTCTACTAAGAACACTGGTTTTATTTGTATTGGTGCTTTCCTTTTGCTCAATACGTCTGTGCTCCATCACCTTTCTAATGTGAAAAGGCAGCATACCTGGAAGTGCGTTTTGTCTAGTCGTGTTGGTCTTCATTAGCAGTCAATGGTCAATTCCTTTCTTGAAATCATTTATGAAAAACAACAAGAGCAGCACATTAATGGGGAGGGGGACTTAGAGTCAGAGAAAAAGGCAGATAAAAAGAGAAAGACACATATTAATCAAAATAGACTGCACTAGATTTGGGACTGACAGAATTACTCCCAAAAGAAAACCCTTGAAAGTTAAACAATGGGTATACCACTACAGGAATACTTTTCAGCATAAGAGGTTTTATTTAAAAATGTAAGTTGTTAAATTTCAATGAAAGATGAGGTTATCTTCAGACAAGCATGTTTAGGGAAAATACTGTTGCCCTGTTAATTCCTGTGAAGAATTTATGTAATACTAGATGATGACATGTCATACTGAGCAAATAATAACATTCAAGAAGTACCCATGATAGTATGAGAACAACATTCCACAAAAAAAAAAAAAAAATCTCTTGGACCTTCAGAATACAGCTGTCACTAAGGAATAGACAGACTATAGATAAAATATGCCACAAGGAGTCTATGTAGTACATATACAGTAAGGGTTGTGAATGATCTTTGAATATTATGGAGGTCAGCAGAAACAATGCCAGAAAGTTGCAGTCTGTATCATAAGTAGTTAAACAAAATGTGTATCATTAGTTTGATGCAGATTACACTGAATAGCAATATTTCAAATCACAAAACCCTGAAAGGACAGGGTTTCATCCAACCCAACAAAACCCTTAAACCACACTCAAAAGCAACAAAAAACGTGTACCTACTGCTACTTATAAACAACAATTCTGACATCACAGGGCAGTGAGGGAAGGAAAAACTCCCTTATGACATAGGTAAAAACATACACCATTTATAACAAGTCAGTGTAAATGTAAGGAATATATTGATTCACTTTCACTAACAAAACACATCAGCCTGCAAATATTTAAACCCTTTGCAACATTCAACTGAAATACTTAAAATATATGCAGATATTAGACAGAAGTAAATCATTCTCAAAAATCCCCACTTAATTGAAACTGTAACCAAAGTCCCAAATGTCATAACCAGAAAATAAAAACACACACAATGGACTGAATACAGAATCTGCAAATACAAAAAATGCTCCTAAAACATAAACTGGTTTTGTAGGGGGGTCCACCCCTTCACCCACGATGTGGGGGGTTACCCCCACACCCCCAGTCTCACATTATCCTCTAAATATATTACCTCTTAGATTTTATAAAATCAGAGAAAAAGAAAACCTAAGGAAATAATGACCTCTACCCTTGGTATATATCACTAAAGAATCCATTATAGAACATTTAAGATGTTGCATCAAGACTTTGACAATACATTTCATTCTCCAACACTTCATTAAAAAAACAGGATACAATATGGGTGCTTATGAGATATCTGCCATCTCCCACATTTTTTATCCCTCCCTTTATATCTTCTTAACTCTGTTTATATCTTTTTCTCTCTCAGGTAGGACCTTCATTCTATAAAACGTGTATTTTTTTCATAATTTACATGTGTATGTGTTCAGCATTTTCAGAGATAAGAACTTTCTTTTCTTAGTTATTAATTGCATCATTCCTGAAGTTCAATAATTTTAATATATTTCTTGAGGTGTATCTTACAAAAAAAACAGTGCATTGAAGGAATATGCTGTAGCACTGCTGCAGTAGTTTAGAGTCAAGAAAAAAAAGCCAAGTGAAGTACCTATAAATCAGATTTCTTCTTTAGTAAGCAGCAAACTGTCACCTAAAAGGGCAAAGACTATAATGTTGCCTATTGAAATGTAAACAACAGAACAAAAGAGAGGCTATATTAAGTTCTCCTCACTGGGTTCCTACCTGAAAACTTGCTCTAAATAAGTGGTATCAATTAAATCACACAGACTTAGTTTCCCTTTTGATATTGAAAGCAGAGATACAGAAAAATGCAGCATCCGTGACATTCCAAGATTAAGGCAAATAAGGATAATACCTCTATATACAGGCAATCTAATCACTCAACAGGAATGGTCCATGCAATGTAAGGATTCTAGTAGTTGCATGTCTCCCCAGGGTCTTATTCCAAAGGTACCTTTGTTGATCTCATTACTTACATTTGTTACTATACTCTGTACTGAAACTTATCGCCTATGCTTCTACACAGTGTGGACATTCATTGGAGACAGTCCAGTACCCCTCATCTTCTGTAGCACTAAATTAAGTGACTAAAAGGATTTAATGCTTCTGCAGCATCATAGTGATACCAGGAAAAGCATGAACCTTCAGTGGATAAAATGATTGGCGGGGGCATATACTTCCAAAGACAAAGACAGTTTGCTTTATTTTACTAATTCAGACAGCACATGATTTTTATGACAAAGCCATCTACAATTTTAGGCCATAAAAGTCTTTTCTCTCTGGAGATTTTTTTCACAAAACAGATTCTGCAATCTTTTCTAGAGACGTTGTAGCAAGTTACTTCCATTGTATTTGAAGTGAACTGTGAGATCTATAAAAATTGTCTTTAAGTTGTCATGTTATTCATGAATCTGAGAAAATTCTTAAAGGAATGTCTTTGCACAAGTGACAACAGCATGCTATTTTGCTATGTTTGCATTTGCTACATGCCTTACAAAGTGAAGGAAGCTAATAGTAAGTTGTTACTCAGCAGTCCTCTTTAAATCTTAAATAGGCAGACATTATATATAGAGCATGAATGTATAGCACAAATACAGTAGTTTTATAATCTGCCAATGATGAATATGTCAGAGCACAACAAAAAGTTGGTCTCATCCATATATCTGTCTTGTGCTTATCATATTCTGTGGACCATTCTTTTCTGTTTTTCTCAAGATCTTTCAAAAAAAAAAAAGAATCTCAATTATATCAGTAAACCACAATGCCATAATACCATAACAAAAAAGAAAAATGAAACTTGCACACACACACACACACACACACACACACACACACACACACACACACAGCCTTCACCTACCAGCCCAAACTCCAATGACACACACAGCCTTCATCACCTACCAGCCCAAACTCCAGCGACACACAGCCTTCACCTACCAGCCCAAACTCCAGTGACACACACAAACACACACACAGCCTTCACCTACCAGCCCAAACTCCAGCAACACACACAGCCTTCTATTCTGCACCTGTCCTTCACTCTGTACTTTCTTCTTCTTCTTTCTTCTTCTTCCTTCTTCTTTCTTCTGCTCTTCTTCCGCTGTCCAAACGACAATAAATCCACCAAAAAAAAAAACGTCGATTCCGAAACAGAAATGAAAAAAAAATACAATGATGATCACAATTAAAGCTGAAGCTCGATTCCTCCTAAGCCAAACTGAACTGACTGATTCTCGCTCTCTTTCCAGCACATAAAGCCCGGGAAGAGAGCGACAACCAATCAGCAGCATTTAGGCTTTAGCCCAGCAGGCACGTCAAGACTGACGTGCCTGTGGACATCGCAGTCCGAGCCCCTTCCAAGTCTATGCGGTTTGGAACCACTGCGCATCACAGTGATGCCTTATGTGCTCCTCCGGGCTGCAAAGAAAAAAAAAAAAAAAAAAAAAGCTGTTTACAACCGCGGGTAAGGTGCGCAATGCGCAAGATACTGAAGTCGCGGACTCGAAATTTAAACTAAAAAAAAAAGATTTATTTATTTTTTTTACATTAAATTAAAAAATAAAAACAAGACCAAAACAACTGAGGGGGCTGCAGACCGGCAGTCCGATGCCACGAGCCGCCCCTGGATAGCAGTTTTCACTAATTCAAATGTGTCAATCACTTCCTCTTGTTGTAGAAACACTAGCGCAACTAGTGATTTAATTGACAATTGAAACGTCATATTACTGTTATATGTAGAGGCAAGGCCCAAAGCTTGTACTTTTCTCCAAATATTCTGTCCAATGTGAAATAAACACCCTTTGAACTGCACATCGGAGAAATTTAAGCTCACGCTCCTTAAGGCTGCTATCTCGAAATCACACAGAATGTATTTAGTTTGACATTCAAAGTTATTTTCTGACAATAGTCCAAACAGAGCGTGCCAAAAGTAATTATAACATTTGAATGATTTCTTGCTCATAAGAGCATAGAATAGGGGTACAACTTTACTATAATGTCCAGTCTTTAAAAGCCCATGTATGCTATAAAGCTGCCTGCATGTCACATCTTTTTGAAAGAAAGTGCCGTCCATCATCCAAATGGTGGCTCAGCTGAGATCATGCAGGTTACTAACATCATGCAGGTTACTAACAGTGCTAAATGCAAACACTATAGAGTCAGTTGTGTTATCAGCCATGCACTTACTAATGAAACACCCTTCTTTCAGATTGTACACATTACTATCAATGTTCACTAATGTGATTTCACGTCTACCTGGTGTTAAAGTACATTTTCTGCGAACCCTACCTGTACTCTGTAAAAGGGCCTTCCTTTTTGGTATATTATGGATGGCAGACATGGATGTGGATGCTAATGCATCTTCCACAATAGAGCATGGCATATCTCTGCTGTATTGGGCACATACCTTTACCTCATGTGTGAGTGTATATCGTTCAGTCTCACTCGGATCAGCACTGTGGTCATGTGGAACTGTTTTCAGTAATTCTTCTCCATCTGTGCTCTTCAAGGTTACTGCTCTACCCCTGCAATGTGTACTTGGCTTTTCCTTACATCCCCAATAATGCCTGTTCCATCTTGTATGCTCTAGATGGTATAGGTACCCTTCAATTTGTAACATTTCCTTCCCTCGTTGCGAGTTCACAACAGGGTAACAATGCCCGACTTCTCCTGGTCCTTCTAGCGCTGATTCTGCCATTATTAAGCGATATGTTTGGATGTGGGAGAGATACAGCTACACTTTTAAAGTTGCCTCTCATTATTGTCAGCTGTTGGTAATGTGTGGTGTCGACTTAATGCACTGTCAGTGTACCGGTCGTGTATTCCTGCTTGTCGGTGTATTGAACGTTTGATGTATAGTAGGTGATTTATATATATACACATTTATTTATAAATATACACATTTATGTACACACACACACACACACACACACACACACACACACACACACACAGACGCACACACGCACGCACACACACACACACACACACACACACACACACACACACACACACACACACACACACACACACACACACACACACACACACACACACACATAAACACATAGGAAATTGGTAAATAAGTATAGATATGCATCCAAATTTTGTGTAAAATAAAGTGAAAGTTTTTTTTCAAAATTCTTTAGTGTGCATGCTCAGCACTTAATTCATTTTTCCATAAATTCATAATCCACATTATTTCCTTTGACCCATGTTTATTTTTGATGTTACAATTTCACAATCCTTAGCCTGATACAGATTGCAATTATACTTTGTACACTGCTAGCCTTAGAGTAACAAGATCACACAAGTAGATTTTCATGGTAGGCAGCATTCAGACAAGAAGTACTAAAGGTAAAATAAAACTTTTTGCTCTTAAAATACCAATGGATAAGAGCACTAACTCGTAATGTGTTTGTGTAATGTTTAAAAAGTGTTTGTGTGTGTGTGTGTGTGTGTGTGTGTGTGTGTGTGTGTGTGTGTGTGTGTGTGTGTGTGTTTGTGTGTGTGTATGTGAAAACTGACTATATCTGTGTACATGTGTATAAGGTTACACTTCAAAACATCTAAAACTCATAACATCTAAATTCAAAATATCAAGAACACAACATCTAAAACCCAAAACATCTAAAATTCTTAGCATCGAATTTCATAACATAGAAGCTTTGCATCACAACATCAAACACTACAAATCACATAAAAATAACATCCCTTCCACCTATAACAACACCAAACTAATAAACACACTTTTTGCTATATTTTTGCAGGAGGGCAAGTCACCCTGCACCCCCCATCCTCATAAATTAAATATACTAACTCCAAAATTGCACTACAGTGGGAAAAAGTTAATTTCCCAACCCCACTGTATCATGATCATCATAAAGAATGTACACATAATGTCTATATCACTTACCTGTATGGCCTAAAATTCACATACAGACTGACAAAATGAACACTATATAAATAGTATAAATTACTACAATATATAAATAATAACTATATAAATAAAACCAACATCTCATACTGATACCAGAAGAATAACAGATTAAACTATAACATTTACATGTTTCATGATACACTATTCCATATTACACATTTTCGATGTTATGAAATCCGATGTTATGGGTTTTAGATGTTGTGGTCCTGATATTTTGAATTTAGAGTTATGAGTTTTAGATGTTTTGAAGTGTAACCGTGTGTGTGTGTGTGTGTGTGTGTGTGTGTGTGTATATATATATATATATATATATATATATATATATATATATATATATATCTACATCTATTGATATAGCTGTAACTATATGTATATGTTTTTGCCTGCTTATATATGTGTCCAGAAAGACTTGTAGATATTTATGCTGGTGTTTTGTGTAGTTCCTCAAACTGGTGCCCCTCAAAAAAAAAAAAACTCTACTCTTCTGTAATACTGTAGATAATAAGCAGCTAGTTACAGTTAAATCACAACACATGGAATGATGGAATGTGTCAGTGCTTCAGTCGTAATTGCAAGTGCAATTTCAGGTGCAGCTTCATAAAACAATGTTGATACCACACCTCCATGCCGTCAGCACCTGACAGTCTGGCCCACTAACAGGATGCGCCTGTGGTAGCCACCCCATTTACATGTTCCTGGTTATAGCTCTGTGTACACATACATACACACACAAACACAGGCACATATCAAACTATCTATCTATCTATTGATATAGATATATAAAGCAAAGGCTAAAAAGGTTATGCAGACAAACCATTCAGTCAAAAGTGCAAGAAAGACTCAGCTAAACTAGAGTTGTTACTGTGTAATAATTTAGACCTCATATAGTGGAGCTCTATGGGATATATTAAAATTACCCTTAAGGATATACCATGTTGAGTATAATATTGAAATGACAAAAAATAAGTGTCTGAATGTATTTTTTTCTAGTAGAATTATTTCAGACATTCCAGCTGTCAAAATGGATGTCTGCATTTCTCGGGAGAAATTTGTTTATATTCTTAAAGGCATGGCTACAGCAATTAAATGTTGTCAGTTTGAATAAAATTCATACTAATGCTTTGTTATGATAAAAAGGGATAAGAGAAGCAGTTAGATAGTTTGTACTTATTTTGTTACATGTTCTATAATGAATACTGTGTTGTTTATATATTGCATGGATGAACTCATGGCAGTGAAGTACTGTATATGAGAAAATGCTAAAATGTAACAAGTATTAAGAGTCTCTAAATGATGACTGCATATTTCTCCTGTAAATTAAAGAGCTGAGTTATAACTGGAAGGAAATTTCTAGAACTAGTCTATAAATTGTTTTAAGTAATAATAGTCTGTAGTTGTTTGCCATGATAGTTAGATTCTGTTAGTCTTCACTTTATGCTCCAAACCAACTCTGGACAATAATGTGCTTTTGTGTCTTAGTGGATTTACTAATGATGGATAGTAATAAGGAACCTCTTAATAAAATGATGTTTCAACTACATTACTTCTGAATCCCCTTAAACTTTTACTTTTAAAAACTTTATGGGTACATTTAGGAGAATAAAGCGAAATCCCACTAGCTATAGACATGCCATGCATCAGATTTTTTTTACTTCATCAGTACAGTATAAGTGCATTGCTCAGCTTTACTTTAGAAACACAGGGGTTAAAACCAAGTTGATGCCCATTAACACTGTTACCTACAAAATATTCTAAACAACATCCAAGAAAAGGATAACAAAGACTGTGTTATACCCTAAATCACCTGTATTGTTTTAGAAACACAGCGGATAAAACCCAGCTGATGTTAAATACATTATATTGACCAAACTGAAGTTATATTATGGGAAGGGTTTATGCCCTTTACCCACTTTTGTGCAACCTTGGAGTTGGTATATACAATTAGCAGGGGGTTGTGGGTATGCTGAGAGGGGTGCCTAACTGCAAAAAACATTGGTTTTAGATGTGATTAATTTCTTATATTTTTGGTTCATATATTTTTGAGTTTTGTTACTATTATGTTGTTTAGATTATTTTAAATATAATTCTCTCTAAATATATAAATATATATATATATATATATATATATATATATATATATATATATATATGGTTCTCTATCAGAAGCCTGAAACACTATAAGCTTGAAAATCAAAATCCTGAAACCAAAAGCCTGAAAATTTAAAATCCCGAAAACCCCAAATCCTGAAACTCAAAATCCTGAAAACACAAAATGGACATACTGACGTCATTGTGGCTTTGCTATTGTTAGCCCTGTGGTGTTAGGTCATGCGTTGGGTTCAGGTAAGTGTGCGGTTGGTTTTATGTTAGGGTTAGGGGCGGTTTAAGTGAGTTAGGGTTAGGGCGCAGGTTAGGCATGTATGCAATAGTGACAAACATTGGGGTTAGGGGCGGTTTAAGTGAGTTAGGGTTAGGGCGCGGGTCAGGTGAGTGTGCGATAGTGACGGACCTTAGGGATAGGGTTAGGGTCAGAGTCAGTTGGTAGATATTAGTGTCTTTATAGTGACATATTAGCATTATTTGTGTTTTCAGGATTTTGAGTTTCAGGATTTTGGGTTTTCGGGATTTTGAATTTTCAGGCTTTTGGTTTCAGGATTTTGATTTTCAAGCTTATAGTGTTTCTGGTTTCTGATAGGGAACCATATATATATATATATATGTATGTAAGTGTATGAAAGTGCACAGCTTAATGAACAAAATGCAGCTGAAACTAAGTGTATAGCTTGAGTAGTTACTGACATATTGTAAGTTGTTTATAAAACATTACAGCAATTAACATTTACAGTGTTATTATGACTTATAATGGATGTATGACTGTCCATCAAAAATTCAATGAATCAAAAAGCAAGTGACTGAACACAATTGAAAAAAAAAATGTTTTTGCTAACACCCCATACACCCTCTGCCAATTACTGAAAGAAACACAGAGATCATGCTACTGTGGAGAAAAGGGCAAATTCCTCATTCCTCACAGCACCATGATTTTAAACTTATAAGAAAAGGTACATTCAGTCACTTGTACCATTTTTTTTCTCATTCGACAAGTTGTCCTTCAGCACGTACTATGGAATCCCTTATAACATACATTTTAAGACTTATAATCTAAAGAATGTTACCACTGTGAAAATTAGCTTGTGCTCTACAGTTTGCCCTTTTATACTTCTTCATTGACACTAATGGTTCTTGAGATCTGAACACTTGCTTTACCCTTGAGGATATAACCTGATTTTGTTAAAAGGCTCTGGATGCAGCCATTGGAATTCAGAGTGCAAACTTCCAGAACTCTTTTGGAGGATGTGAAGAAAGATTTATCCGGGATGGCTACAAGGCACCTATTAGGAGCAGGGAACAGGGCTTTAGTATATGGCAGAGATAAGGTCCAAAAGTTTTGAAAACACCATCCCCAGTACTAGATGCAGGATGTGGCTATGCGTGTAGCTTAAACTTGTCTGGTAACATATAAGAGAGAAAGAGGACTTATTGCATTCCTTTACTATTATGTATAATATAATATAACATAATATAATATAATATAATATAATATAATATAATATAATATAATATAATATAATATAATATAATACAATATATCCATATACTATTTGGTAACCGTCTAGTTACTGCATTCTTCTTCTTCTGCCTATCCTCTAAGACTGTATCAGAAAAGGTTCCTGTCATAGTTAAACTATTTATCACCTGCAAATGGAAGTCTCCAGTTAACTTGCCAATAAATGATCAGGGACACCTCTTACAGAGGTATACTAAATTATTATGTTTACAAAGGAGCAGCATCTTCAGGACAATAGTGAGTCTGAAGATCTCTCTTTGAGGGGTATATGCCTCCATCTGGGTGGAGTCTAGTATACATGTATACAGTATATTGTACTGTAAGTAAACTAATGTGTCTAGACTTTGGTCATTGTTTATTTATAGTAGATCTGTAACTTCATCCTAGAGGTACTGATGATAGTTTACTGGATTTTTAACTGTTGCAAGAAACAAGATGTTATTAGTGTTGCAATGAGTTAAGTTTTCTATCAATGTTGAATTCATTTATGCTGTTATTAGGGTTTTGCAATTAAAAAAAACAGTAGGCTAGTAAAATATATTACTGCAGAAATGTGTACATACAGACATTATTTGGTGGTTTGAGAAAATGTGCAGCTATTATGTGAAGATGCCAGATTTAAGAATTTCAGGCTGTTTCTAATACAAAAAAAAAACATGAACTGCAAAGACTAAACTGTGCAAAACAGTGTCCAATATGAAATATCACGTTACTGCCAAAACGGTGTCAGATATGAGATATCACTTTACTGCCAAAACAGTGTCCGATATGAAATATCACGTTACTGCCAAAACAGTGTCCGATATGAAATATCACGTTACTGCCAAATCAGTGTCTGATATGAAATATCACGTAACTGCCAAAACAGTGCCCGATATGAAATATCACGTTACTGCCAAAACAGTGTCCTATATGAAATATCACATTACTGCCAAAACAGTGTCCGATATGAAGTATCACTTTACTGCCAAAACAGTGTCCGATATGAAATATCATGTTACTGCCAAAACAGTGTCCGATATGAGATATCACTTTATTGCCAAAACAGTGTTCGATATGAAATATCACGTTACTGCCAAAACAGTGATATGAAATATCACGTTACTGCCAAAACAGTGTCTGAAATGAAATATCACGTTACTGCCAAAACAGTGTCCGATATGAAATATCACGTTACTGCCAAACAAAACTGCAATTGGTGAAGCTTCACTCAGACAAGAAGAAAAAGTATATTTTGCACAGGAAACCACTTTGAATCTTTTTTTTTTTTATTCACTCCACCTCCTTACTTATATACTGACTCCATGGTCACACAAAGAAAAATGCAACTCAATAAAAAAAATCTCTGCAAATGCTTTAATAGAAATAATGATATCAATGATTGACTGTTAGAAACAGCCATCAATGATCATGCAAGTGATACTGATAAGTGTAAAAAGTATGCTGAGAATAAAAATAGATCAGTACAGTAACAAGTAACTACTACGAAAAACAAAACAGTACCGAAGCTAACACAGCTGAAGGTAAAACAAGTCCTTGTCTAACACAACAATTCCACCACCCTTATCTGCTGATCTAATCTCTAAGGATTTCAAGTGCTTGGGTTCATTGAGGGCTGCATATTCATCGTTATTAAGATTAAAGTATCTCTTCTTTCTAATAAATTTGAATTCTCTTTTTATTTGCTTCTCACAAGTCTGAATAAAGGTCTCTATCTTGGCACTGGGTGGTGGGATAAAAGTGCTGGGTTTTCTAAAGGAAGCAGTGTCAGTGTTAACAGTGTCAGGTAGCATAGCATAGTCCTACCAAACAATCTAAGATCAGTTAAGACACTGGTTAGCTTGGCTTCTCTGGCTGGGACGAATGATAAACCTTTGTTCAGCAATGCTAACTGTGCAGCAGCTAGACCTCTCAAACACTGAGTATAGGATTGTTTTTTATACATATTTTTTATATATATTTTTTATCTTTTTTATATGTTTCATTTGCCTGCTTTCTTGTTGTGACATTTTTCTCTTAGATAATTGATGCTTTTATCACTGCTTTAATTGATTAATTAACTTATGGTATTTAACTGCATTTGTTACTAATTTAAAACAGCCTGATGAAGCGGTGAGACCACACCGTGAAAGTGCTTACTCTCTTTTGTGTGCATTAAAGTTTATTGTTTTACCTTCAGCTGTGTTGGCTTCGGTACTTTTTTGTTTTTCTAAGTCGTATTGATAAGTTGCAAGCTCTTCCACTTTACTTTTGATCATTGGTGGGGAAGATGCTATCATGTCCTCCATCCAAGCTCATGTATATCTACAGATGGACGATGGCTTGGATTCCATTCCTTATGCACTAGTTTGCAATAACAGATGCTAAAGCAATACTTTGAAATGTCTTACCTTATATTTTCATAGCAGCTCACTTCTGGTTTTAGCACTGCTGTATGTTGAAATACTTTGTAAATTATTACTCCAAATGCTAGTAGATTAACCTGTAAAAGTAATTATTATATTCATTATATTCAGTAAGAAGTTTGCAGCAGAAGGTATGCATAACAGAGCATGCTAAACTACCAGTTGATTTTATAGCCTAAAATATATTCATATGACCAAAATATTGTATGAACTGATCATACCTCTCAACTGTCCAGATTTTCGCAGAATGTCCAGATTTTTGCCTCATATTTTTGGTCTGTTCCTCATAAATTTCAGTTTTTCTGGCAAATTATTGGGAAATCATTGAGGTTGGAAGTCAGAAAATAATGACGGGCTTTTTAGTTTTAGACTTCATACTCTTCAAAAAATTCATGCTAATGGAAAACTTATTCTATCATTTTTTTAATGTTCACATACTATAGATAGACATGTATAAACTTGTAATAGCTTATTCATTTGCTGCAATATCTCTTTGAGAAATGTATTTTTCTTGTTCTATGTAGCTGCCTCTTTGTATGACTCAATCTATATGCATTTCTCACCTAGCATTGTTATGTACAGATACAAGTGTGCATGCCAGCAGACATACATGAACAGCTATGCACACATACATACACACATGCATGTTTTTTCCACAGGTGGACAAATGATAATTTCCTGAGCCATAACACCCTAAAACACAATCACCATAAATAAATTCATGAAATTACTGGGAGTAAGCCCTCCTGCTGCATCCCCACATTCCCTAAATAACATAATCAGCTCCATAGTCTTAACAAAAGGAACAAGGAGCAAAGACCCAGAAATGACATTTAGTGCCTGCATGACTCTATGATGCCTTTCAATGGAAATGCCAACACTGTCAGGGAATCAAGTCACAGGGAGGTGCATCTAGAGATCTTTTCATTCGCGGAGTAGTAGTGTAGCCCACAGAAATGCACATACCATGCCTGTGATAAACAGAGTTCAAAAAGGATACATTTTTTAATTGTTCTTCTGTTGCTATGAAATCTCATGGGTCATATGATTGCTTGTTGAAACAGTGACAAGTCTCTTAAATAAAATTTGAAATATACATTGCTTTTTTGATATTGATATTAGTTAAATACAATCTTGTATTCATCTTGAGAGAAGCATAATAAATTGTACTATGATGTATTTCATTTTATAAACTGCCCTGCTCATATCATTACAAGAGGTACACGCATGTACCCAAGCAGGTCTTTGCGACCAAGATACCAAATCAAGGAAAATAACATTTTAGTTTTTTTTGTATCTAAATGGCTCAAAATGCAGTCTAACATCCTTTATATTTTCGGAGGAATGTGTGCATTTTGAAGCTGCTTTAATGTATGCATATATGTGTGTGTGTGTGTGTGTGTGTGTGTGTGTGTGTGTGTGTGTGTGTGTGTGTGTGTGTGTGTGTGTGTGTGTGTGTGTGTGTGTATGTGTGTGTGTGTGTGTGTGTGTGTGTATATATTTATGCATGCATATATATGTATAAACAGTAGAAAATGACAGAGTTTGATGTGAACTGTAAAGAATCAAGAAAGATTAGGAGAAAGGCTTGATAGAAAACACACACACACACACACATATATATATATATATATATATATGTATATATAGATATATATATATATATATATATATATATATATATATATGTGTTTATGTGTGTGTGTGTCTGTGTCTGTGTGTGTGTGTGTGTGTGTGTGTGTGTGTGTGTGTGTGTGTGTGTGTGTATGTGTGTGTGAGAGAGAGAGAGAGAGAGCGTGTGTGTATATACATGTAGATCAGATCTAAACCTATATACATAGACACACGCACACAATATATATATATATATATATATATGGATCTATCTTACAACGTCGACAAGTCAAAACAGTCACCGACACCACATAACCGACATTTCACAAACACGAAACCTCACATGCCCGACACACCATAATCCCGACAAGCAACAAACAAAACAAATCCCCGGTCCAAAAAGCACACACACAACACAAGCACACCAAAATCCTTACAAACCAACACTAAACCTCACATACACAACTACCTACAACCTTAACCCTAACCCTAACGTCCGTCACTACGCATACATCCACAGCCTTTTCCCATGTCGATGTTCTCAGCGTTTTTGATCCGTCGGTCTTCTCCGTTTCGATCTTCCGTTCTGACTTGTCGACGTAGTCAGATAGAACCATATATATATATATATATATATATATATATATATATAATCATGCTCCAGCTTATTCTTTGCCAGAATTCCAATTTAATCTCAGTAAAGAATAGAAAACATTTGCACAACACAAAGTAGTAATAGAGTAAAACATTAATACTCCCCCAGACCCCAGAGAAAAAGTATCAAATCCCACCTAAAATGTAATTCATGTTTACCCCTATTTCTGGTTCTTGCATATATAGCATGTATTCATTGCCTGAATAATTGCTACAATCTGAATGTAGGTCGTGAATATTCATAAAACAGCCATTTCTGACTGCAGGTGCTGCAAAATATATACCCTGGTTGCATTTTTTTGAAGAATAAGTAGAGTGAAAGTTTAATATTTAGCATTACTGACTGACGTGACTGACTGAAATCTTCAGTGATTTACCAGAAATCAAACCTTTTATGAGAGACTATGAACAAATATGAGGTAAAACACTGGACTTCTGCAAAATCAGGGGCAGTTGATAGTTATGTCATGGTCTAAATATAATATTTAATGCTTTGTATATAAAATAATTTAATCTCTGCTGAAAGAGAAAATGTTGGGTACCTCTGGAAGTTGTCAGGTATTGGACTCAAGGGAATTCAATTTCATAAATATCAATGCCAAGCTAGGCAAAGTCAACATTTTACTTGATCATGTATCATGTTTTATCAATCTTCATTAGTCATTGGAGTTAATAAGTATTCATTAAGAACCATTTCACCCAGCAGGTTAAAAATCCATTACTTCAAGCAGTTACCCCATCAATCATAGTTAATGTATCCATAACACAATGGATTTGCATACGTCCATCATGTTTGGGATACCCAGGCATCCAAGAACTGATGGGGGATAGTATGCAGACAAAGTTAACCAAAGAAAATTTACCAGAATATTTTATCTGTGTTTTCTATATTATCAACTATATCATTATTTATGTTAGGCTAAACTTTGCAGTTTAAGAAGATATTTGATTGGTTGACAAGAAATGTCCAGTTGAGATGATCTGTTTTCAGTGGAATCCTGGGAAGAGAAAATCTCATTCATGACAGAGGAATACATATAAAATTAATACTCAGAAGCAGTGACCAAAAGAAAGTGGAAGCAACAACAGATTATGATAATTAATAATATATCTTGTCTAATCAAAGGAGTGACTTTGCTAACAAGTAATTTTTATAAGGCATAATACCCACTAAGGACATAGCTGGATTATATCACGACTTGAGAAGAAAAAATTTTACCTAGATCCCACAAGATAGGTATGGAAGGTGATTAATTAAAAATAATCACTGAAGTCTCTATCTCCATGGTATAGAGGAATGAAGCCCTGACTACAGCCTGAATGAATAAGGATGAACATGAGTGGCAAACACCAGATTGCCTATCCTGGGGAGATGGATGTGGCTTTGTCCACTGCACAGGTGAAACTAATAAGAGGACAGGTTATCACCTGCAGAAGAAGCCGGGCAGGATCATGCCGCTAACAACTGTATATTGCTGGGCTGGGGAAAGAAGGTACATATGAAAATTCTCACTCATTTTCCTTAGCCTGGCAACTGTTCTGAGTTACCAATTTGACTAGTTGGATTGAAGTGTAGGCAGTTTCATGAGAAGTACAGAATGATCCAGTCCCCACTACATGACTCTTATTTCAGGTTAAAGCAGATGTGGCAGTTGGGCTTCTCAGGCAGGAATTGTATATCATTGCTAAGCAACTGAGGAGGCTACATAGATCCTTCAGCCTAAGGGCAGGCAAACTGCAACACTCTTTAAAAAAACAGCCTGCAAATAGACAAATCAATACTGCATTCTGACAGATTCCCCATATCTACTGACATTTTAATTTTTAAAGTGTTTACATGTAAACTCAAAAATCTGAAGTCTCTGCCTAATAGTCTGAAAAGAGAAGAAAAGTCATTATCAAAGCGGCTTTTTTTCCCCTTTGCTCTTTCAAGATTTGCCTGATTGCCAAGGCTAAGTCAAAGCCAGCTTCTTTGTATTACAGGACTTAAATAACAAAAGTATTTAAAGATTACCCAGCCAAAAGTTCAGACATGTACAAGTGAACCTGACGACCTCCTTATAGGTTGATATAATCTGATGCAAAATCATAGTGGTCCATAAGCTTACTGTCATATGTGAAACACAGTCCAAACCTTCATCTGTATATCTGTTACTGCTGTCAAGCATTTATTTCTTCAAGCCTTATAGTTTTTCTTCAAACATCTTTAAGGTAATTGTTAATATCACCTATGAGTTATTGAGTTGCTCCTCCATCACCTTTTTTAACTACATAAGCAATGTGGTTTCCATTTGGTTGCAAAGCACTACATTGACAGCTACATCATCCATGTCCATCTTAGATGTAAATATCAATAATTCCTCTACAGAGGGAGTAAAGCCAATGCTGTCATCTGCCATAGGGATAGTCCCAAAAACTTCAACTGTTTTAATGGCTGTCATTTTATTTTATTTCTTTGATTGTTTACTTTACTGCTACCATACCATCTTGCACTTAAATACCATTTAAGCGCCTTCTGTGAGACAGAACAATACTTATTTTTGACAGTTTCTATAAATGTCTGTAGAGTCGGTGTGGATGACAGCTTTCTTCATGAAGCTTGAGGAGATCACCCAGTAGCTTTCATTTTGTTGCATGCCTGTTAAAATGAAACTAGGCCACTATCAGATCTAATCCTGTGTTAGGCTGTCTCTAGGCAATCACTCATTGACAGAAGGGCTTTAAGTTCCAGGGTAATCCATGGAAGATGTATACCGTTCTAACATGCCACTTATACAAGGGAGATATACTGTTTAAGAGCACGAGAAAGGTAAAGTTAAAATGGTTTACAGCAGTGTCCAGTGATAATCTGTATAAAGCCAACCAATTGTATAGATTTCAGTTTTTGGGAGAAGGACAGACACCAGATGTATCCATGCTCCTACATGTGCAAAATCTCTGGGTTTTGTTAATGGTTTACGTGATTCCATGTGGGAAATGTTGATAAGTAGTAGCCGTCCAAATCTGACATAATCACAAACAGTAATATGATTTAAAGATTGCAATCTTGGTAAACTGTTTGTCAGGCCTGTTTGTCAGACTTATGACCTGAGTAAGACCATATAACTGGACCAAATGGTGGCTACATTTATTAATGGACTGCTTTCCATCATTGATATTATCAAGAAAAATGGTAAACTTAGATGACATTCATGGTGAGCCAGTGAAAAGCTTCATCAGCTATAATTTACTCTGTACCACAAGGAATGAATAAGGAGGCTACAGACAGAAGTTTTTATTTTATTTATTATGATTTGATCCAATGTATGTTCTTACTGCATGGACATAAGAAACTATATTTCAGATAGCAAACAATTTAGATTGTTCTTATAGAGTAAGGCAACTCCCCTTTATCTTTATTACTTCTTTTGGATCTTTGTATATCCTAGCCAAATATAACAAATTCAGAATTAGTGTTTGTAGGTCTTTACCAGGTCTGTGTTACAGTAAGTCAATGAAGCAGGTAAAATGTAATCTAGACATTAGCAATATTTATTTTATATCCCATGATTCTGGCATTTACTTGGGCTATTTTCAGGGTTGAAATATAGGCTCTATATTATATAGTCGAAGTTTCAAAACTTCAAACCTCACATGAGCGAACTCATATGAGTGAAGTTCGAAACATCAATTATATAATAATATAAAAAAAAACTTACCTTACCACTCTGAGCAGGGAGGCAAACCCCCCTGCACCACCCACGTGGGGGGGCTGCACCCCCCATACCCCCCTACTTAAATATACCAACTCCAAGAACACACTTTAGTGCAGAAAGGGAAAATTTCCCATTCTGCATGTGAAAAGCTGTTGACTTTCACCTTTGACCTTTCCAACATTCGATCATATGATGTCGACCATCTATGATTCGAACATCGGAACGGTCGCTCATCTAATATAGACCCAAAATATATATCTTCTGACTAGTTTCCAGCTTCAGGGTGATTTTGGTTACAACTGGGCTTAAATTTAGATGGATATCACCTAATAAGAGACAGTGCAGGGTATGTAAAAGTTACTTATTGCAAAGCATTTACATTTTTTCCTGAATCTGAATTTCCTTTTGAGAAAAGACTAGATAAGGCTGAAAAAATAAAATTGCTTTTATTAAACATGTCACTTTACTGATCAAATAATTTTATAGATGACTGGACTAATGGCGGTTATCAAGACTATGACAAAAATGTGTGTATATTTCATGATAAAATCACCACTACAGTCTAATGTAGCACAGTTTTCTTGGAAACTATCAAGGTGGTAGTCTTCTTTTAGTTTCCCTGAATGTCCAGTAAGGCTGGGGGATACATTTTTCTGCCAATATCTGAAACCCGCTGATTTAATCTTCCAGGTCCCTTTGTTATCCTCATTAGAATCCCTTATTAAAAATGTCAAGTTCTGCTTCTTAGAATAACAGATAAAAATATGCCTTTCTTAATCCCACTGATGAAATTTGCAGCTCACCGAGTACTTCTGCTGTGCTGACAAATGATGTCTTTTCACCAAGATGGTCCCTCCCCAGTCATTTGCCTGCCACCATCAAAAGGTAATATAATGTATAAGATAATTTAAGTACCTTTTTATGCACTTTTTCTTTTAAAAAATACAGTATTTAAATTGATTTAAACTGTGTATGAAGGAGTGTTGAAGGAATTTTTAACTGGTTATTCTGCTCTTCAGTAACTTGAACTAAAAGCTAGTGTTGGCTGAATTTTGTTATTTGCTAGTAATTACAGGTGTGGGGGTAGCCACATTCAGTGATTTCCTGTCCTTGCATATTTAAACTGGTGCATGTGAAATAATTCCTGCTTTAAAACTTCAGCTTGGCAAGCTAAGAACTTGGTTATATTCAACTGGACGTATAAGAGAATTTAAGTACCTTTTTATGCACTTTTCTTTTAAAAATACAGTATTTAAATTGATTTAAACTGTGTATGAAGGAGTGTTGAAGGAATTTTTAACTGGTTATTCTGCTCTTCAGTAACTTGAACTAAAAGCTAGTGTTGGCTGAATTTTGTTATTTGCTAGTAATTACAGGTGTGGGGTAGCCACATTCAGTGATTTCCTGTCCTTGCATATTTAAACTGGTGCATGTGAAATAATTCCTGCTTTAAAACTTCAGCTTGGCAAGCTAAGAACTTGGTTATATTCAACTGGACGTATAAGAGAATTTAAGTACCTTTTATGCACGTTTTCTTTTAAAAATACAGTATTTAAATTGATTTAAACTGTGTATGAAGGAGTGTTGAAGGAATTTTAACTGGTTATTCTGCTCTTCAGTAACTTGAACTAAAAGCTAGTGTTGGCTGAATTTTGTTATTTGCTAGTAATTACAGGTGTGGGGGTAGCCACATTCAGTGATTTCCTGTCCTTGCATATTTAAACTGGTGCATGTGAAATAATTCCTGCTTTAAAACTTCAGCTTGGCAAGCTAAGAACTTGGTTATATTCAACTGGACGTATAAGAGAATTTAAGTACCTTTTATGCACTTTTTCTTTTAAAAATACAGTATTTAAATTGATTTAAACTGTGTATGAAGGAGTGTTGAAGGAATTTTTAACTGGTTATTCTGCTCTTCAGTAACTTGAACTAAAAGCTAGTGTTGGCTGAATTTTGTTATTTGCTAGTAATTACGGGTGTGGGGTAGCCACATTCAGTGATTTCCTGTCCTTGCATATTTAAACTGGTGCATGTGAAATAATTCCTGCTTTAAAACTTCAGCTTGGCAAGCTAAGAACTTGGTTATATTCAACTGGACGTATAAGAGAATTTAAGTACCTTTTATGCACTTTTCTTTTAAAAATACAGTATTTAAATTGATTTAAACTGTGTATGAAGGAGTGTTGAAGGAATTTTTAACTGGTTATTCTGCTCTTCAGTAACTTGAACTAAAAGCTAGTGTTGGCTGAATTTTGTTATTTGCTAGTAATTACAGGTGTGGGGTAGCCACATTCAGTGATTTCCTGTCCTTGCATATTTAAACTGGTGCATAAATAATTCCTGCTTTAAAACTTCAGCTTGGCAAGCTAAGAACTTGGTTATATTCAACTGGACGTATAAGAGAATTTAAGTACCTTTTTATGCACTTTTTTTTTTAAAAATACAGTATTTAAATTGATTTAAACTGTGTATGAAGGAGTGTTGAAGGAATTAACTGGTTACTCTGCTCTTCAGTAACTTGAACTAAAAGCTAGTGTTGGCTGAATTTTGTTATTTGCTAGTAATTACAGGTGTGGGGGTAGCCACATTCAGTGATTTCCTGTCCTTGCATATTTAAACTGGTGCATGTGAAATAATTCCTGCTTTAAAACTTCAGCTTGGCAAGCTAAGAACTTGGTTATATTCAACTGGACGTATAAGAGAATTTAAGTACCTTTTTATGCACTTTTTCTTTTAAAAAATACAGTATTTAAATTGATTTAAACTGTGTATGAAGGAGTGTTGAAGGAATTTTTAACTGGTTATAGTGGCATTGAAACTGCCCGCCCCTCAGCCTGCCTCTGGGCCCATCTCATTTGCTCACTCAACTGAGTGCAGTGAGATCATATTCTGATTTCAGGCACTCCTACTGTGTACAAAGAGAGCATCTGGGAAATAGAAAAAAAAAAAAAATTAAGCTTATTTCCTGCCTTTCTTGTTAAGTGGTACAGACTATTTGTAGTCATCTGTGCGACCAAGACCTTCTGTGTTTGAGGGAAGCCTTCTAGCTTGTTTTTTTTCTTGTAACTAGCCAGTTTTCTAGTTTCAGCACTCAAATATGTTTCTTTGATCTCAGCACTTGTTCAGAAAAAAAAAAACTTTTCATCTGCTTTTACTGTACTTGTGTTTTACCTACTTCTTTTACTTTTGCATCATCTTAAAATACTCAATTGTATTTATTACTGCTTGGTGTAACTCATTCTAAGCCTTTTGGTTTAAACACTTGGGCTTCGGACCAGTTAGTTGTTTTGCACTGAGAGGTTTGTGGTCTGCACTGTTGTGGCAGAACAGGTAGCTTACATCCTTCTAGGTTGAGAACTGCTGATTGAGGGCTCAGTGTCTGTTATTCTAAAAGTGTATTAATTCTGGTTTAAGCACTTGGGCTTTCAAGCCAGTTATTTTACATTAAGAGGGTTCGTGGTCTGCACTCTTGTGGGAGGTGAGGCTGGACTCTGCCCTTCTGAGCTGGGAATTTCTGGTTAAAGGCTTATAGTGCATGCATATCTGAACTGTTTCTTACTGAAGTTGGTGCGCCTTGTTTGCTGTGGCATAGACTGGATTCGGGCCTGCTGGATCTAGCTTTGTTTGTGTAACTTGAGCACTAATCCAGACATTCTCTAAAGTATTCAATGGTATTTATTACTGCTTGGTTGTAACTTGATTAAAGTGTAGCTATCATTCAAGTCTTTTGGATTAAGCACTTGGGCTTCAGACCAGTTGTTTTACATTAGGAAGGTTTGTGGCAAGCACTGTGGTGGCAGGACAGGTAGCTTTCATCCTTCTAAGTTGGGAACTGCTGATTGAGAGCCCAGTGTCCAAGTGTATTAGTTCTGGTTTAGGCACTTGGGCTTCAGGCCAGTTATTTTACATTAAGAAGGTTCGTGGACTGCACTCTTGTGGGAGAAGAGGCTGGACTCTGCCCGTCTGAGCTGGGAATTTTCTGGTTAAAGGTTTATAGTGCCTGAATATTTGAACTGTATCTTACTGAAATTGGTTCACCTTGTTTGCTCTAGCATAGACTAGATCCAGGCCTACTGAATCTAGCTTTGTTTATATACTTGTTGTTTGTTTGCTTGTTATTTCCTGGAAGCTAATTCACCTAATACGCAACTTCTCAGCTTCTGTGGATCACTAGTGATATCTGCATTGCTTACTGTACTTATTTCCTTGTTTCACTTGAAAGAAAGTTACTGTTTGTCGTTTTGCATTTAGTTACTTGTATCACATTGCACTCAAGTTACCTGGCACTTGCTCACTAAAGCAATTATATAAGTCAGCACTAAAATTAAAAGCACTACACCCTCACTCCCCACTGGCCCTTGTTTTCAATTAAGGATTTCCCAATATTATTCTAGCATGTCCAAAGGTCAGTTGTCAATCTCCTCTCTGGTCCAGCTGGTGAATCTGGGAATCTTGAGGCAATGTTATAACTGCCTCATGTACACAGACAACCCTCTCCTCCTCCCACATAACACAAATACTTGCGAGAGATGCAGCTATTTAGCCAAACTGGAGGCTGAGCTCTCTCAACTCAGGACTGGCAAGACCAGACAGGAGGAGAAGGCAACTACACACACCACAAAACCAGCCTCACATAATGCTACCACTCCACTGAATCAAACACATAAACACACAAAGACATACTCGGAGGCTCTGAGTAAAATTTACCTAAACAGCAGAGGCCTCCAAAGCAGACACCCAAACAACTGCTACCTCAAGACACCCCACAAGCAACACATAAACCACAAAAGCAGTGTGCAAAGCAGTCACAGCCCTTAAGGCCAAATACAACACCAAACATACTTGTCATAGGTGACTCCATAGTCAGACACACTGGCGTCCCACTCACCAGGCTGAACAAGGAGAGGGTCACAGTAAGCTGCCTATCAGGCTAGAATCCGCCACATAACACAAGCACTCGGGTCACTCCACAGCAAGTACAAATATGACACAGTCATTGTCCATGCTGGTGTGAACGACCTGAGACGTACCTCCCTGGACTGCATGAAAAGAGACATAGAGGAGTTCTCTGATTATGTAGCCCAGGCAGGTATGACCCTAACCCTGAGCAGTATCCTTCCTTCACCAAGAATGATGCCACAATATAGAGACAAGATGATCAGCTTTAACAATTGGCTTAATGTCTGGTGTCATTCAAAGGGGATCCAGTGTCTGTCTGCCTGGGATGACATGCTTGACAAGCCACGCAAGGGACGGCTTGCACCTGTCACCCTGGGATTCCGGATATTGGCTAAGGCTCTTGCCACCCCATAGTGCCTTTTTAGGCAAGGCTCAAATTCTAAACCTACCACCATAGAAAACAAAAATGGGAAGAAATTGAGGGTAATGCTGCTCAATGCCAGAAGTCTAAATCTCAAAATGCACGCACTCGAGGCCCTTCTCAGTATGGAGAACATCGATGTCTGTGCTGTAACTGAAACCTGGTTCAAGGCTCCTGAGAGCACCCCGGCACTATTAGGTTTTACCTCATATCATGCATTCCGCCCCAAAACCCGGACCACTCCACAAAAGGAGGGTGTATCCATATTCATAAAGGATACTCACACCTCCAGGTTGGTGGCAACGCATGAAGCTTCGGAAACCGTCCAGGTGCAACTAACAATAGGCAAAACTGCTCTACAAATTGTAGCATGCTACAGGCCACCCTCTCAAACTCAGGAACCCCACACAGCCTTCCTGAAGACACTGGAGGGTATAAATGTATCTCCAAACACCATCATATTGGGTGACTTCAACTACCGAATATAGACTGGGAACATTACTCAAGCCCTAACTTTCTAGCCCAACGGTTCCTGGAGTTCATAAATTCAAATGCCATGGAACAGCTAGTCACTGTTCCCACGAGAGGAGAAAATATACTAGATCTCATTGTCACAAACATGGGGACAAAATGCTCCACACGGAAGTATATCCCTCATTGGTGAGATCTGATCATAAACTAATCTCACTGGAAATCCACATCGCCCCCACCCCAAACAAAAAGACCATAGTGAAGAACTTCTCTAAAGCAAACTTCACACTACTCAAGACTGGTGTGGTATCCTTCAAGGCCCCTGAGTCAGAGGAAACCACAACCCAAGCTGCGGAAGCCCTTACAAATGCCTTCTATGAACACCTCCAGGACTGCATGGATCAGGCAATCCCAAATAAAACCAAGACTCTTTCCACAAAGGGCAAACGTCCAGTCTGGTGGACCCCAGCCATTAACAAACTTTACAATAAGAGGAGAAAGCTATTACATGATAGAACAAAATCCATAAAAGGGAAGTCACCCCTGATCATTATTAGTAAAAAATACGAGCACTCATAAAATCAACTAAGGCCAATTTTGAGAGAAAAATTGCCATGGATTCAAAGGACAATCATAAGGCCTTTTTCAGCTATGTTAGGAACCTGGGTGGAAACTCACAGATATGCTCAGAATTAGTCCAAAATGATACAAAAATCACTGAACCCACAGACATTGCCAACATACTGGCAGACAGGTTCAGTGCAAACTTCACCCCTCTCCCCTAAAGGAGAGATAACTATCCCAGCCGAGTGTAGCCTCCCGGACATCTCAAATGCGCAGGTGAAAGCTGCTCTCTCTAAAGCTAAAAACACAGCATCAATGGGACCGGATGGTGTCCCCGGCTGTGTGCTACGAGCTAAATGAGGAATTAAACCCGCACATAAGGCAGCTGTTTAATCTCAGCCTTACCACAGGATACGTGCCCAAGGAGTGGCGTACGGCAACTGTGGTCCCACTCCACAAAGGTGACCCTGGTAATTACCGCCCCATAAGCTTAACAAGTCTAGTCTGCAAAGCTATGGAGAGGATCATAATGGAGCTCATAAACAAAGATATAGGGGACTTGCAGACATTGGACCTGACCCAGTTTGGCTTTGTCAAGGGAAGATCATGTCTTTTGAACTTGGTCGACTTCTTCGAAATAGTCACCAAGGCCATTGATGAGGGAAAGGCAGTCCATACAGCCTACCTTGACCTTGCAAGGCTTTCGACACAATACCCCACTCGGGTATTGTAGAAAAACTTACCAGCTTAAATGTAAACCCATATGTCACAAGATGGGTTGCAAACTGGCTTAAGGACAGAACCCACAGGGTTAGAGTTGCTGGCGCTGTGTCAGACTCCAAGCCGGTAACAAGTGGTGTCCCACAGGGCTCGGTCCTTGCCCCTATTGTTTGGCATCTACTTCTCAGAAGTACAGGCCAACATGGGAGGACTTTGGCTGACAAAGTTTGCAGATGACTGCAAACTGGGCCATAGTGGAAAGTGCATCGGACACTGATATCCTTCAGAAGGGACTCACGGAAACAGATAGCTGGTGCCAGAGCCATGGCCTGAAGTTAAATGCCAAAAATGTATAGTCATACCCTTCGGGAAAAACAAGGTAACCCCAAGCTACCATATAGGTGGCAATCCACTAAGCACAGAAGAGGTTATCAGGGACCTGGGGACCCAGGTTGACAGTGGCCTTTCTTTTGACACTCACATTGCTAAAGTGGTTAGAAAGACCTTCTACATTGCCCACCTGATCATGAAGGGATTCACATCCAGATCTAGTGAGGTCATTGTTCCCCTGTACTCTTCACTTATCAGACCAATGATCGAGTACAATGCCCCATTCGGGATGTATCTCACCCGACATCTGCAGCAATTGGAGAGACCCCAAAAGTTCCTCACCAAAAGGATAAAGGGACTCCAAAATCTGTCATATGCTGCCAGATTGAAGAAACTCCAGCTCTATTCAGTCGCATACCGCCTGCTCAGAGGTGACATGTGCCTGACATACAAGGCCATGTCCAACCCGGAATTAATGGACATGCTCCACCTCAAAAATCCAAATCCACCAAAACCACTAGAGCAAGCGACTTAAACCTTAGCACGGATATAAATAGGACGTGCTGGAGGGATAGATTTATCACTCAGAGACTCCCTATGCTGTGGAATAAAATCCCGGTCCATGTGAGGCAGAGCACCTCGCTGACTCTGTTCAAGAGAAATCTAGACCTGTGGATGGGAGATCGTAGGTTTACCCCGGGAATCATCTCTGGGTCACTGCTGGACAGAGGCACAACAAACTAATAGGCACAGTATTTTTTCATATAAGGGGTGGCGTAAGCCACAATAATTTGGGCTAGGCTTATAAATGCCTTAGGGCAGATAGCCTAGTATAAACCTATGAACCTATGAACCTATGAACCTATGAATGTGACTGTCATTGCAGAAGCATGCTAGGAGCTATTCTGAAGCATTCATAAAGCTGGTTGCAATTAAAGTACTAGTTAGTATGAATCAAATATAAAAGAAAAGATGGTTTGTGAGACTTTCCCAAAGACTCACAAAAAATCACTAAGATGCCAAACATGAAGACGCCAGCTTAGTTCCGACTTGTACTCCTAACAAAAGTAGACATGATAACATGCAACATCTTCCTTTCTATAGCTCTTGTAGCTGCATGATTACATAATGCCGAATTTATTACTTTTTTAGTAGTTTGTGTGACTATGGAAGCATTACTTTTCTTAGAAATTGTTACATTATTCACATGAACAGTCATTTGTTTTAGCCATTCTACATTATATATGAACCCCTATTAATCATAACTGTGTTTTATTACTTTGCTGGCCACTGACTATTACAATCTTATGCCTTGCTTCCTTGTAAACAAATACAGCAATCAATACATATTACTAAGAACTGATACATTTACTGCACTTGTGTTTGCTCAGCTGCTAGGACAGATTGATCATAACATGTTATATGGTAGATAATTTTATTTCCTTTAGTATAGATTTTTGATATACCAATTCACGCAGTTTGATTCTGGTCAAATGGCCTCTCCCCTTCTGATTCTTTCCCTCCAAACTATTTAGCTCAATGATCTCCTTGTAAAGCCCACTTTGATTAACTTGTGATAGGAATGAGAGGACTTTCTTGTTCACATACGTATTTGTTAGGTAGGCAAACCCAATAAATAGAAGGTTTGTTTTTGCGGTGACCCTGAAGTACTGCCTGGTTACATGGCACACTCAGACTCACAGAAGAGGCAGAGGCAGAGTGAGGGAATTAAACTCAGAACTACAGGATTAAGTCAGTTAGCAGCTTGTAGCCTTAATCTCTTATACCAAGCTGTGAGTAACAAAGATCTGCATAAATCATATCCAGAAGTGAAGTAGTAATCTATGTGATCATGTGATGCAAAGGCATATGTGTAGGGCTTATTTAGTTTCTGCATTATATTTTTCAGTCATCTACATTTAATAAGGACACATCAGCCATGTTTTAAACAGGATGTCTGGTTGACCACATGTACATTTCGGATTGTTCTTAAACACTTACTAATGGTGTACATTCTGAAATAATGCTCAGATTTAACCTTTCTTGGCACTCTACTGAACAGACACCATACCAAAGAATTATGAATTATTAGAATGTGAGCAAATGAATGATTTATTATTTCCTAAATAGTATTTAGAACTGATGATTAAAACTATGACCTGTTAGCAAGTTGCTTCCTGTAGTGCAGGAATTGATTCCATCAGCCTGCATTTGTCTAGTGTGTGAAGTCACTTACCCAGACAGTGCTTTCAGGCTGATACCAAAGAGGATTCATGAATATCAGTACACCTAGCTTTCAAAAGGTATATATTACAACATCAAATGTCACAATATTGAATGCTCTAAAGACCGAAAATGCAGGACCTCAAACTCATTATTCTGGGGGGCTATGCTCTGCCCCCCCCGCTAAATACATATTCTAACTCCGAGATCGAACTACAGTGAGAAAAGGGCAAATATTCCAATCTTCACTGTACTGCGATCTCAAAAAAAGCACTTTGAAGTCCTGCAGAGTGTTCCATACTTTGAACATTCGATGTTCTAATATCGATCCCTTTTAGATGTCCCTCATTTTGCTTTATGTTTTTATTCTGTTCCTCATTAAAATGTCATATTCTGGTAAATTATGGAGAATTGCAGTCAGTTAATAATGCTGTATACAATTTCTTATTTCTTATTGTTCAGAAAATGCATGTTGATGCAAAACCTGCACTGTTCTATTAACTATTTAAGTGAATTACAAAAATATTTAAAATGTGTTCCTATTCTCTGACCTTTATGCCTATTTATTTTCTGGCATTGTTCCTGATTCTTGAGCAAAAAAAGTAAAGGTTATTATGTACTGCACCCTGGATAACAAATGCACACAAACAAACATACACATAAGAAAAGAAAACTGAAAAACAGTTTAAAAACACCAAACTAACACTTTATTAAATATGCAAATGTAACTACTTCATGCTGAATGAAAGCACTTACCAGTTACATTTGCGTATTTAATAAAGTGTTAGTTTGGTGTTTTTAAATGTTTTTTCTTTTCTTTTTGGTTTTCTACATGTTTTTTTATTTTTATATTAAATATACAAATAAAACAGATCAAATAAGTAAATGTATAGGCAAAATAATCAAAATAAACATTTTCAGCCACAATCTGAGACAAAATTTTGCATCAGCAAATAATGCCTTAACAGTGTAACTAATGAGGGAATAAAGGCCACCAATAATTGTTAAATGATGAATAAATTATAATAGTTTAAAGTATCAAATGATTTCACTTCAGATTTAAAACAATGACAACCTCACATTGTTGTATTCATACATGCCAATCTCCATAATAAATATAATTTAAGCTACAGCATTTCTTTTTGATACCAGCATAGCATTAGAAGATTTTTTCAAGTGCACTATATTACTTCTTTTGAAATGTGTTAATTTTATTATATAAGCAAATCACTGCTATAAAAATAATTTCACAGTGAGTGGTTATTAGTCTCTCTAAAATTAGGTTCCACAGAAAGATTAATTTTTGCACTGCCTTTTTCATAATAGTTATGCTCAATATATAGGTCAGGGAACATATTAAAGAAATAACTCTGTTCATCAAACTGAAATACATCATCTTCATTTATGTCTTAAATTGATTACTCTGTACAGATAAGCTTAACACATATGATACAAAATCCCTTCCCACTGTAATGAAAAGAGAGGTCACATCATTAGAGTGCAAATCTATTCAGAGCAATCTCACCAGAAAAAAACTCTGCTCATGTAACAGGCATCCTCTGTAGAGTGATGATTGAGTATATTTTCTGATAACAAGAGCAGAGTGGCTGTACTGACAATAAACCGCCCTGAATATCTATTGAAAATGTACAGATAGAATGATGTTTTCAGGAAAAGAAGTTGTTACACTGGCATTTGTTTTTTTTTTCTTTAAGCACATTGCACACAATTTAGTATATCAAATATTCTATCATCTTTTTGTTTTTAAAGAAATCCCAATGTAATTCCCCTGCAGGAAGTAAACAGTTGGAGCTAAATAAACAATCTTGTAAAAAATGGGAATGAAGTCTTGTATTTATTATTTTTCGTTACGTGAAATCATTTTCTCTCCTGCTAAATGTAGTTTCTTTAGTGGCTGTGCTAAAGCTGTATCAGAAAACACTGTCTCTGAAACATTAGTAGTAAAACTGTTTTATCAACTGCTTACTAATTTCTGTTGTTTTCATTGTTTGTTATTCATAGTATAATTTAAACAGTTTTTGATGCTGTGACTCATTTCTCAAATCTCATTGAAAAGCAAATTTAGCAGGCAAGTTAGTTCCTCTATTCAGTTTTCCAAAATAATTTGGTAAGTATTAAGCAAGTGAACCTTACTAATTCTTCAGTTACTAATACTGATTCACCTAACTTGTATTTCTGCGTTATAACACACAAAAAGGTATTAATATTCTACCATTTTCACTTCATTACATACATAAATATTCTAGTTGACAAGCAGGAATTAAAATGATACACACAAAAGTCTTGGGAATTGTAGAAAATCTTTAAATATCTAGGGTAATTTCATCCCCATTGCTGTACATAGCGCAAGCAAACTTTAGACATTAAATGCAAGTCGATAGATTTCAGCTCATGTGACAGTATCTGACATTCATGCCCTCCTGGAAAATGAAATACTTGTCTCGGAAGGTTGTGTCCCAACACACCATGTATATACAAACATAAATATGCATACACATGTCTTCAGCACAACCTTTATCTGTAAGGTGATCAGAAGAATTATTGTAAGAGGGACGTGACATCTGTTTCCTTTCTAATAATTCGTTTGACAGTGAAGTTGCAAAAGGAATCTTCTCTGTGTCTGCTAGTCCCTAAAGAGAAACATGTCTGGCATTTTTTCATTGTATTTGCTATTCTTGCCATGGACAGCTATATGAGATTATTTGGAATTATGTATCTCGGCATGCAAATTCCATCACACTCCTGCTCTTGCAAACTGATATGGCTCATATAAATAGTGATGCTACAAACATTTCATAAAGCAAGTCTATTTCCACAACACAATGAAGCAAACACTGAAAGTGTATGAGACTACTTATTATCAGGCCGTGGTATTTTATGACGTGTAACTGAATTTTCGGAGCACCACTGGTATTTTCTTCATCCACTGGGATGACAATTGGTGAAAAAATGTGAAGCAGTCTAAAAGTCTTACATCTGCTGTTCTTTAATGTAACGTCCTTAATGAGAAAACGATTATATGCCATCACATACTCTATATTATGCTGGTGTTTCTGTTATAACTAAGCAATCAGTACAAAGTGCATTATGCTTATATAATATTTAAATAAAATTAAAAGTACTCACAAGGATGATAAGGCAAGCTGGTCCTATAAAGCTCCATATAAAGTTGTTTTCTGTACTTAGCCAGCATCTGTTAACAGCAGACAAACATATTTCAATGTTCATTTCTGACCTTGCTCTTGAGCAAAAGGATATGAAAATAAATGAATAACTTACGCATTTTCAGTGCCATAATACTTGTATCCAAGGATTGCTGAAATTCCGACTACAACTGCAGCGCTGCCATATCCAAAAATATAGAAATTTCGGTGAAGGAAACCTTTGTTATATATAACGCCAACAACAATTAAGTAAAGATGAATTCCTTCAATGCACATCCAAGCAAATGCACATAAAAAGAAATAATGTAATAATCCGGCAATAATAGAACACATGAGCTGGGAAAAAACAAGGAAAACAATATTATTTGTCTGTGTGATTAGTAAGGCTGAAGAAACTGCAAGGTAATTGTCGTTTAGCTCTGCATTCATCTGACCATTTCAAATAAGGATTTCACTGATATTTATTTGCTGTATTTTAAGTCTGAGAATACAATTTTACAATTTCACATTCTAGATGACTATTATATATACCATCATTACTATGAAATAGTTCAAAGAAGGGTCATGCAGCATGCCTGAGGACTTTGGTTAAAAGCAATGATTCAGTATCTTAAAATCCATTACTTTCTATTTTTTCCATTGGGCTACAGAATGTATCAAACTACATGCTATATTTAGTCAATATATGATTTAGCTTTCTGAGAAAACTGCAGTGTGAACAGTTTACTGTACAAGGAGTTCTGTACAATGTTGCATCATAATGTGCCACTGGCTTTGCTCTAAATAGCCGTTATCAAATTAATTGAAAAGCTTAGCATTCTGTAGTGTATCTGATCACTTTCATGCTTTTATTTTGTATCCTTTAACCATCTAGGCAAAATGTCCTTTTTAGGTACAGCTAGAACTGCATGTGAAGGACAAATGCTGAAAACCTGGACATCCTAGAGTAACCAATGAACATATATGGTTTGGGAAGTGTGGAGAAACCGACATACCCAGTGAAATATAAATGAATCTAGGAAAAACAAGTAAACTACAGACTGATCTGACCATAAATGCAGGAGGTAGCAACACTAAGTGATATGCAGCATTTATCACTACAAACGAAAACCAAATTACTAATCTTATTATCTTTAATTTAATATCTTCTAGCATATAGACAATTCTTTTTCTTCCTGTCTTTTGTTACAAAACACAAACTGTAATGATGGATAACTACAATTGTTAGTTTTACACCTCTAATGTGAACTGCTCCCTGTATTTATCAGATGTAATAATACTTCCTTGATGCATGTGGGGACAAATTCAACAAAAAGTATTGTGCAGCTTCTCAATCATCTCCAAGTAGTACACAGATTCTGGTACCAGAGAGTCACTTTGGATTTAGAGGATAAGGAACGTGTTCTTGTAATTTTAGGTCATCACTGTTTGGAATCAGAAACAAACCTATTTCTCAAGTATTATGAGTGTGTGTGTGTGTGTGTGTGTGTGTGTGTGTGTGTGTGTGTGTGTGTGTGTGTGTGCGTGTGCATGTGTGTGTGTGCATGTGTGTGTGTGTGTGTGCATTTCTGTGCGTGTGTTTGTCTATGTGTGTGTGTGTGTGTGTGTGTGTGTGTGTGTGTGTGTGTGTGTGTGTGTCTGTGTGTGCCCGTGTGTGTCTATGTGTCTGTGCATGTGTGTGTGTGTGTGTGTGTGTGTGTGTGTGTGTGTGTGTGTGTGTGTGTGTGTTTGTCTATGTGTGTGTGTCTGTGTGTGCCCATGTGTGTGTCTATGTGTGTGTGTGTGTGTGTGTGTGTGTGTGTGTGTGTGTGTGTGTGTGTGTGTGTGTGTGTGTGTGTGTGTGCATATGGGTAGGGATATATTCATGATTTTGACTAAGCAGGGGATAAAGAAGGCCATATTGTTCCTAAAGCATTGATTAACAAATCTAGTTAAAGAATGTAGATGAGTAGAAAATCAAGTTTATAGAGCTGATGATAAAGCCAGGTGAGTCAGCAATGTGCTTTTGATGGTCATAATTTATGAAGGGTCTGGGTTAGGACAGCATTGATATAATCAACTTAAATGTTGTGCATCAGTGTATTTGTAAGATCTGATTTATACAATGTTGATTTTAAAGCTACTGTGTGAATATTAAATTCTTATGAACATTGCTGAACTAGGAAGTAGAAAGATACACCAGGGTGACTGTGCCTTTAATGAGAGATAGAAAGGGACAGAGAAAGTGGTAGAAGCTAGAGAAAAATAAGAATGAATGAGGAAGCAATTTAGAGGAGTAGAAAATGGAGGAACCTGGAGCAAATGGAGGGGTTGGCTTGGTACAGCACTGAAGAGGTGACACTGTGACAGTGACAGCAATGAGAGTATGCATGCAAGAAAGCAATAAGAAAAAAAAATGTGGAAGAGAAGAAATACCAAAAAAAGGTAGATGGAAATTGAAGAGAGGCAGTTAATGGAGTGGAGAGTGGAGAACATAAGTGGAGAAAAGGAAATGAGGGAGCAACGGAGAGTATGATCCAGAAGGAAAGGCAAAGAAAGTGGCAAGAACACTTGCTAGTACAATGGGGATATGATGTGCTGGCAGAAGCATACAAACAGAGGTAGCAGATTTAGAAGAGTTAGCAGAGATAGTTAGTCCCCGTCATTTGACTACTCTTAGATTGATTCACGTTAAGGGTAAGCAGTAAGATGTGTGCCTGTTTCATATGCATGTCTACCTGATACTAATGATGCTTAGGAAGGAGGGGGCTAATGTTGGAGGGGATAACATTTATCGTTCCATTCTTGAAAAAAATGTGTGTGTGTGTGTGTGTGTGTGTGTGTGTGTGTGTGTGTGTGTGTGTGTGTGTGTGTGTGTGTGTGTGTGTTTGTGTGTGTTTATGTGTGTGTGTGTGTGTTTTTACTTGCACAAAATAATTGTTGTCAATTGATGCACAGAAAGGCACTAGACTTAGTTTGAGGTTGGCGAAATCATAGTTTTCCAATGACTGCAATTCTGAGCTATAGCTGTACAGTGTAAAGTTTACTTAGGTGTGTCAGGACTTGGTTATTATCAAAGGCAGCAGTGCCCTTCTGCTGTATACCTTTAAAGCAAATGGTAACAGTGACAAGATTCACCCTCCCCATGCAGTCGTTTCAGTTGCGCTTAAATATTGATGACAGATGTGGGAGTTAAAATCCATAGCTCCTGAACATCACAGTTATTATTATGGAAAAGATCATCTGTTAAGCTCAGAGAAATAGGGTGGCAGCAATAGTAAATTAAATGTTTGGTATATATCCTAGAATTTAGCATCCAGGGAGAAGATGGGGGTGATGCCACTTTATTAGTACCTTCTATTTTTCTCTATATGCTACCCCGGGGCTGTTGACCATCAAACTGCTGATGTGTATACCATTTACTACCAACTGAAGTGACAGCTCTAAAGCCTATTCACCCCTCATCAAGGTGAACCCCCCTGCAACCATTCATTCTCCAGCCAGATGATATAGATCTGTGGCATGGCCATCAACAAGGTAGCATGAGGGGATTTTTTTAATCTATCTCTAACTCCGTCTCCTTGGTGGTGATATTTTTATTGTAGGGGGCTACAAGTGCTCCCCTAAACAGAAGAATGCAGAATCCCACACATTATCTTTAACAGCTATGTGTATACTGGCTTAAACAGCCATATCCATGACCTTCCCAAAACAGTGGCCTTGCTTTCAGGCTGGCTTCTGTAGACCCCTCCGGTAAAGAGGCCAAAAGCTTGGCAGCCACCCAATCCCTCCTCCTCCTCGGATGGGGTACCAGCAAGCAGGATTGCCTCTTCTGCACCCCCAAAACAGATTTTCCAGAGCTTGAGATTCTATTCAAACCTGAATAACCTGGGTTGCAGCCAAGGCACAGCCTTCTGCATTACAGTGCTAGGATACTCTGTTAGATCCTTGTACAACCACAGCTGAAACACAGTATGCAGACCTTGAGGCCATACATGAAGAATGAGGTCACTTTTCTGTAGATGACGCACAGCAGGGCACCAGGGAGGAGGAAGGGGGGGGTGCAACACAAAAAAATTTGTGTATATTGACTCTTAATGACCATGAACTAATTTCACCAGAAACCAAGACAGATAGTGGACATGATATGGGTATGGGATCTGCAAATATATCAATGTGATGTGTTTCTGGTAGGTAGGACATAGTTACCAGATTAAGGAAAAGCAGTTCAAACCGGAGCATTAAGAAGTGCATCTTCACTAATAGCATTATGGACACAGGAAATGACTTAAAAGATTGTTTGGAAAAGGCTGAAATAGTTTACTGATTTAAAGAAGCTTGTAACACCTGCAGTGAACTGAGAAAATTAGGAGGTACAATTGCTATTAGCTGAACTTCCTGGTACTCAAATGACTTATTTAATGGGAACTGTTGCTGCACTCAAGGTTATAATCTTCTGAATAAGTAGATTAACCTGATGAGCTTATGCTTATCTCAGGCATACCAGACAGATATACAGTCTTCTGTTGGCATTTTGAATATAGATAAGCAGGATATAGTGTAGTAGAGAATAACATGTCTGAAGGATATGAAGTTATATTATCTCATGTTAAGCCTTCAAATTCATTTTGCAGAATTGCCAAGGTATCCAAGACTTCTGTTCTAGCTGGATCCATAATCATGTCTTGCTAAGCCTAGTTGGATATTACTTTAATGGTGGAGCAAAAATTCTAAACTAGGAGGTATAGAGAAGTACTCATAAAATACAATTTCCCTATTTTATTGATTTGACAAGGGAAACATCGTATTATCCATAAATTGCACCTTTAGTGTTATGTCATGGTCATAGCATTTCATTTTATAAATTAATAATACATCTGTCCAAACATTACTGTCAGAAGAGAATCATTTTTATTAGTTTGGATTCTTGGGACATCAGTTATATGAGAATGAAATCTTTTAAAGATTGAAGTCAGTGTGTTAAAGTCCAGATTCCCATGATGAATTACAGCTTAGATTACTTCTATTATGTGAAGTGTATTGTTTTACTTATTTGTTGACTTTAAAAGTGGATGAGTTGATACGAGTTTGCTAAGTTCTGACTTAATTATCTCATAGCATATCGATTATTGCATATCAAGGAATGCCCATTATTTATTCTTTTGTAACACTCATCTATAATTTGAGTATGAGGTAGACTTAATATAATTAAAGTAATTCTCAATTCATATATAGATTATGTAGTTAGAAGATATATATATGTATATATATATATATATATATATATATATATATATATACATATATGCATATATATATATATATATATATATATATATATATATATATATATATATATATATATATATGTATATATACATACACATATATATATATATTTATATATATATATATATATATATATATATATATATATATATATATATACATATCCTCTCATTCTGTGAAATCACATGAGCACTTATAGTAAATCATGCAGGAGGCAGAGATATGTTAAAAAATATGTTCATTTTTAAATGTGAAACAAAACTTATTCACATTAACAGAGGAATGCAAAAACACATTTCATTTTAAAAGTGGAATGAAAAAAAAAACTCATTTTGCTTTTGCATAGTTAATTTTAGAGGTATTGACATTATTCACAAAAATACTTTACACGCAAGTTCTTAGCCTTCTTAGATGCAAGTTTTCAGCCTTAAGAGGTAATTGAATCAATTTTAATCCATACAAAGCCTTTTCAGCAACCAGATTAAAGGATATAACCAATGCTTAAGTATTCATTCCAGATGTATACAAACTCATCACCTGATTATCCTTCAGGTCTCATTTAAAATATTCAAATATAGGAATGCAAAAAGGTATGTACCTTTCCAAATACTTGACACAACCTGAATGACCACAACACTTTCTCATCAAAAAAATTGAGAGCCTAAACCATAAACGCTACACTGACCATGTCAAAGACCTGTTTCTCTTCTTAGTATTTTACAGGCAACAGAGGGCTGATCTCTGCCTTGCTTACAGAGACTCAGCTGACCCCATTCTTTCAGGCCTACTTCATATTCACAAGTCCAATAGTAGCATAAATACCTGCTCAAGAAATCTTAATCTCTTCTGCAACATAAATAAACATTCTGGGGAAAAAGATATGTATCTGAAAGTATTTTCCTTCTCTGGAATTTTTTTCCACTCCCCATAAAACAAATTATGTCTCTTACACTTTTCAAGTGTAATCTGCATGCGTGGATGGAAGCTGCATGTTCACAGTAGTTTAGCACATTTGTCTTTTAAGGACGGGGTAACATGTAATGTCTGGCTGGATCTGGTTTATTTGTATCTAAAATACAAGGGCTCTGGTTTATTCATGGAATGCATGACTAGGCATCTGAAGTTCCTCATCGATCAATAGCCTAGTAAGTACCTATGAACCTATGAACATTTGATCTGAGAGGGTAGGGAATGTGGATTGATGCATTTATTTACAAGAGAGAATAAAAGGGAAAATAAGTTACACACGCACACATACACACACACACACACACACACACACACATATATATATATATATATATATATATATATATATATATATATATATATATATATATATATATATATATATTTATCTATATATATCCCCAAAACAGATGAAGGAAGCTATTATAAGTTTTTTTCTGTGAGCAGTGACAACAGATGTGAATAAATAACCTCAAATAATAGTGAGAAGTAAAGTACTTCTAGAACTACAGGAGGCCAGATTATTTGGAAGAAAAGAACATAACAGGATTGTGATGTAAGACTTAAAAGAACAAAGAGGTTGTAAAGACATTTGGAGAGAGAAATATCCTGAAAAGAATAGTTTTATGTTTAGAGGAAACTGTTTAGTGCAAGCAAGACATTACACATATTTGTGGGCATAGAAAAAAGAATGCCAGTAATAAAAGGCAATAGAATTTCAAGCAATGTACATTTCAGATCATGTGGTGGCAAAGATTACCATGAAAATACACGTACAGAAAACAGGCAGAGAAGGGTAGAAGTGGGTATGGTAACAGAGAAAGGGAGAAGCTGGAAAGGAGAATATAGGAGACTATAAAAGAGATGAGGCAAGACAAAAAAAAACTTAAATAAAACATGGTGGGATGGTATGAAGGAAGCAAACAGAAGGAAGATAATGCACAAAGAGAGAAAGTACAAAAGGCAAGATGCAAGAAAACTGAGGAACTGGAATGCAATTGTGGTGACATGAACTAGTGCCAGCATAGCCAGCTGGAGTTCTGTAAAGGATGATATCCTTTGAATATCAAACTGATTTATACAAGATTTTGTGTTACAAATATATTAGAACTGTATGGCATTTGAATATCAAACTGATTTGCACAAATGCTTATGTTACAAATGTATTAGAACTGTATGACATTTGAATATCAAACCGATTTGTGCAGACGCTTATGTTACAAATGTCTTAAAACTATGTGGCATTTGAAAATCAAAATGTGTTTTGCAGTGTTGCTAGTGTTAGGAAATGCATCAACAGAGGGTCCTGCTGGAAGGAGAAGGAATATATATGTGAGACTGTATGTATATATGTTAGAAATGAACACTCTAAGAGCAGAGTTGAACCAGCTAGCATACTTTAAGAAAAATAAGGGAAATGTAAATGAGCTGTTAAACCATTAAAATGGCATCCCACAGTGATGAATAGGACTGGAGAAAGTAGGTCTGGAAGAAGCCATTGCTTATTATCTTTAGTAAAAAGTGGGGGAGTGGAGTGGCTATTTCTTGGCCTCAGGCCTGCCATAGCCATTAGAAATGCTCTAGATATGCATTTTTTACATATATATGCTAAATTCCTCTCTTAACTTGAAAAGGGGATAGTGTGGGAACCTGAAGTCAGGTGACCAGATGAGGTCATTCTGCCAGCCCTGGAAATAACATTTTTAGATATTGCAGGGAGTAATCTCTGTGTATTGAGTATTCTGTCTTGGGCCTGACAACAAGAAGGACTATTTACCACATCATCTGCCTTGCTCTATTAAGTAAATAGGGAACAGTAATTCTCCTTGATTCAGGCAGGAAAATATAGTGAAGTTTAGTTTAATTATTGTTTTTTCTTTATTTGTCTGAGTCTGTCCATCAGTATTAATTTCAATATTTCCTGTGATTTGAACTCTGTGGTTTACTGTCAATATGCATATATATATATATATTTTTTTTTTTTTCAGTATTTTCATGCTCTTTTATTATTTATTATTAAATGCATTTAAAACTTTTATTGTGGCTGGTCCTTTTAGAAAGTATTTAACATTTGAGAATGCTTATATTTATTTGGTGACACTGTGTGGGCCACTCCTGAAGACCTAGTTGTCTTAGTCAACTACTACCATATGTATTAGTATTAATATTACACAGTATAACTGGACACCTTTTGTTAAGTGCCTTAGAATAACTGATTGTCAAGTGTTTGTAGGGAGTGATAACTACCTTATACTCTTGGCATAAGGGGGCACAGCAGGTAAATCCTATGCCAGCCTTACCTAGGTGTGTGTGTGTGTGTGTGTGTGTGTGTGTGTGTGTGTGTGTGTGTGTGTGTGTGTGTGTGTGTGTGTGAAAATCAAATTTCACAGTGTGTGTGTGTGTGTGTGTGTGTGTGTGTGTGTGTGTGTGTGTGTGTGTGTGTGTGTGTGTGTGTGTGTGTGTCAGCTACTTGCTACTTGGACCAGAGACACAAAGCAGTGCTTTCACAGAGAGGGTGCTGGAAGACTTGCCATGAACACTCGGCTGAGGACTTAGCCCTACAGCTGTACCAGTGTGACTTCTTATTGGACACCTGGAGGGCATCAGATAGAGAAATCCAGACCCCAGGCTGAGTGTGTGCCTTGATGCTCTTAAGGGAAATTGTGCTTGATGCAGAGAGGTCTGCATCTGAAAATACTGACTGTATCCATTTGTATTCCATGCACATCACTATCCAGTGTCAGTGGTAAGGATTCAGACTCCTTGATTACTGCCCCAGTATGGTGATGTCACACAACTAGCAAAATTACAAAAGAAGTTGGTAGTGAGAGGGTCAGATCAGAAGGAGTAAGCATGTAGGAGATAAACACTGCCAAGTGAGATAGAAACTAAAACCCTGACAGAGACAGATGTGCAAATGTGCTGTGGAAAGACTATAAGCTGTGGGTGGGGGATGCAGCAGGTAATCACCAGAAAAGCAGAAATGAACCAAGAACAAAAAAAGGGGGAATAAAGGTTAAGGGAGGAAAGGGGATTAAATGGGAGTGACAGAAGAACAATGAGACTTCTCAAGGAATATTACCAGGAGATGTATAACAACTGATACAAGGAAGAGCAATACACAGACAGAGAAGAGAGAGTGGAGGAAAGATACCAAATAACATACAACCAAAGAAACAATCTGGAGTCAGAAATAATGGTAGATTAGGTCAAAAGAGCAGTGTTAAGAATGAAAGGAAGAAAGAAAGAAAGATAGAAAGAAAGAAAGCAAGAAAGAAAGAAAGAAAGAAAGAAAGAAAGAAAGAAAGAAAGAAAGAAAGAAAGAAAGAAAGAAAGAAAGAAGGTGGTCCAGATAAAGTCCCGCTGAAGCTCTATAAATAGATAAGCTTTAGTGGAGTAACACAGAAAGAAAGAACAGACAGGGAAAATATCACTATGTATGAAAAGGGCAAGGATAGGAGGGCTTACCAGTATCTAACACCAAGGATGATGCTACCAGCTTTGCTAGGATCATAAGATTATAGGAAGCTACTAGGCTATTGGCCATGATGCCCTTACAAGCCTAGTCAAGAATTTAACCAATGTTCCAACAAGTCAGCACCCTATGACACTGCTCAGCAGGGACACAGGTGGAATCCCAGGGGTGTATTTTCTGTTCCACATCCAGTTATCCGGGTTGCACTAAAAAGGGTTAATGAAGTACTCTGCTTGATGTGGAAAGGGAGTCTATTCCGCAAAATGGGGAGTTTCTGGGACACAAATCTGTCCTGCCAACAAGTCTTATTGATGTTCCAGACCAGTTTGAGGTCACGCGTGTGAGTTACTTCAGTGGAGCTTGACATGCGGATATGCAGTAGTCCATCAAGGTGGGGTCTGAGATTGCTTTGTATGCCAAACAGAGGTCACCTCTGAGTAGTCTGTAGGAGACTGAGGAACAGGACCTTTTGCCTATATGTGTAGGATAGATGTTTGAGGCCCTGGATTCTCCTGGTGAGGAACATCTGTGGTCTGTCCAGCTGTTGCATGTGCTTTGTGAGGTACATGCTGAAAGGGGTATTGTACTCTATAATGGGTCTTATAAGGGAAGAATACAGGGATATTATGATCATCTTGTCCCTGGATGAGATACCTTTACTAATGAGGGGGGCCATGTAGAAAACATTCCCTACAACAGAGGCAATATGGTAGCCAAAAGTCAGTTTGCTATCAACCTGGGTGCCCAAGTCACTCACGACTGAATGCATGCTTAGGACCTTATTATTAATGCAATAATTAGTGGAGACTTCATTCTCCCCAAGGGGATGATGATGCATTTTTTGGCATTCAGTTTGAGGCCATGTTTCTGTCATCAGTCATTTGCTTGGGTGAGACACTCTTGGAGGATGCCCACATTACTAGGGGGGAATTGATGACTGCACCCAGCTTGCAGTCATCTGCAAACTAGGTCAGCCATAGCCCACTGGTTTTGGCCTGCACCTCAGAAAAGTATATCCCAAAGTATATCCCAAACAACAGAGGCCCCAAGACCAATCCCTGGGGATATACCACTTGGTATGGGACTACTGCTTGAGGTGGCTTCCACTATTTTGACTAGGTGGGTTCTATCAGTGAGACAGTTTGCTGTCCATCTGGTAACATATGGATTGATGCCTAGCTGACAGAGTTTATCTATTATACCTGAATGGGGAACAGTATTGAAAGCTTTGGCTAGGTCAATGTAGGTGGTATACACTAACTTCCCCTCATCCATGGCTTTGGTGACTGTCTCAAAGAAGTCAACCAAATTTAACAGGCATGACATCCCCTTGATGAAACCAAACTGTGTGGGATCTTGTGTTTGGATGTTGCCAGTTTCCTTGTTAATGAGGTCTATGATAATCTGCTCCATAGCCTTGCAGTTCAGGCTAGTTAGGCTGATGGGTCTAAAATTTCCTGGCTCGATGGATGCTCCACCTTTGAGCAACAGGATGACAGTGGCTGTCCTCCACTGTGCTGGGATGAAGCCAGTACTCAGGCTTTGGCTGAAAATGGTGCCTAATGGTGCTGCAAGTTCTTGTCCAAGTTTTGGTAGGATGCAACCTGGGATGTGATTGGGTCCCGTGGAGCCAGTATTTTTTGCCTTTGAGAAAGCAGTGATGACTTGCTCCCTCGAGATAAGGGGAGGGGGCAGGTACTGGGGATGTCCTGATTTACTGATGGAGGGGCAGAGGGGTGAAGTTTTCACACGGCATTTGTGTATGTGGTGTCCTTGAGCATCAGTTCTGAGCAGATCTGAGTGCTTCCTTTGAGACTGCGGACATATGTGAAGAAGGCCTTATGACTGTCTTTAGTAGATGTGGCCATTTTGGCCACGAAGTTTGCTTTGGAGGATTTCACTAGTGCTCTTATTTGCTTGTTCAGGCTAAGGAGAGATTGCTTCCAATTAGACACCTCTTCCTTCTTGGTCCTGGACAGCATTTTGTCCTTTTATTATAGAGTTTACTTATTGGAGATGTCCACCAGACAGGTTTACTCTTCCTCGAAGAGGATGATTTTGTCCTGTTGGGTATTTCTGATTCCATGCAGCTATATAAATGCTCATGTATTACTTTGGTGTAGGTTTGCACATATGTATTAGTTCCTATGGAAGGGTAGGGGGGCTGTGAAGCTATTTATACCCACCCTCAGGAGGTTATAATCAGCTTTGAAGATGTTTTTTGTTTGACCCTTCTGGGGGGGGGGGTTGACTTCGAAAGTGACTGCTTTGTGGTTGGATCTTACCAGGCATGATGACACTGTAGGGATGCTGCAGTGGTTACTCATGTGTTGGTTAATACCAACTCCAATCTATTTTCATCTCTTTGTTTAACAAATGTAGATTTAGATCATGAAAAGACTTTGGTCATAAAACTTGACAGTATTGGACCATTTATTCAAAAGGGAAAAAAAGCAGAATCTTAAGTAGCAGATCAGTAGAGGACATTTGGCTGAGTTTGCAGACATTTTGGTCAGGAAAGAAAAAAAGACAGAAAGGAGTAAGAAAGAAAAGAAAAGACAGGAGAAGAGGAGGAGTACCGTTCGGCCTACAAAAAGTCTTCAACTCATTTAGCCGAAGATTCTCATGGAGAATATTGGAAATGAATGGGGCTGTGGAAAATTGTTCAGGTGGATAAAAACATATAGTGACTTGGATCTAGAAGCAATAGTATTTGTGGGATTACTATAGGTAGGAAATATATATTGAGATGATCTTGACAAGGGTGTTTTGCTATCATCTGGGTCATTCACAATAGTGATAGTGGGAGGAGCTATAGGGAGCAGTTAGAATGCAGACAGAGGCACTGAATAAAAAAACAGAAGTAAAATCCATGCTCCCACTTTATGTGGATTACTGTATGCTGATTTCAACAGATGCTGAAGCTGCAGCAGAGACTGTATTACCATTTCGGGAAAAGTTTGGGAGCATGTCAGGTCTTAAGTGTAATAAAAAGAAAAATTGTGATGGTCAAGATAGAAAAAGAATGTTGGAGTTGGGACATAGGACAAGCCAGAGGACCGACATATGCAACATATCTGGAGGGGTTAGAGTGAACAACACTGTGAATATGATAAGAGGAAACGTGAAGAAGATGAGGATGAAGGTGAGGGGAATTCTAGAAAAGGTGGCAGAACAACATTTATCAGGAAAGAGGGAATAAATGCATTGAGGATAATGCTGGTAACAGTAATGCTACTTATCCTGAAAAATGCACGAGTGCACCCATTCAGCATAGAACCAGAAGAACTACAAAAGGAATTGGTAGGGTGTGTTGAGAAGAAAACAGAGAGAAAAATAGTCCGAGGAAGCTTGTGACTAACGAAGATATTAGGGATTAGATATATCATATATACATACTCAGGTTTGATCTCACCTTCAACATAATAATACGACTGAAAAAAGAAAAAGTAAAGAAGAAGCAGAAAAGATTAAAAGAATGAAGAACTGTTGGAAAAACTGGGAAAATAACAGGAAAGTGATGAATCCATGAGGAAACATGAACTGGGGAATGCTAGGAACATAGAAATTACGGGAGAAAGAGGGACGGAGGAGAGAGACATAGTGAGAGGGTTTGAAGGCAAGTTGAAAATAGGAGGCATTGAGGAGGATGGTATGTTGCTAAGGAAGGGTTGGGAAGAGAGAAGCTATTCAGATACTCTAAAGGAACTAAGAGCACAATATGGCCTACCAGAGCAAGAGTGGGGGATATATGTGATGCTGAGGGAGACCTGGGTGATAGAATCAGAGACAGGAAAGGAAAATGTAAGATGAAAGAGGGAAAGAGACTGAATGAGCAGATTGGCAGTGATAGACCTTAAGGTTTTCAGGGATAGGGTGTAACAGTGTAACAAAAACAAACACATAAATAAATAAAATACTCAATCCCATGCCACACACATTGATTTATACCTTACTTTCTGAGTTCGTATCTAGAGTATATGTAGGCACTAAAACTTGTTACAGTACTGTGCTCTACCTTGTCTAATCAGTGGTCATTTAATACAGGCTGAGTCTACGTTTACATGTCTTTATAGAATAAAGGCTGCCTTTCCTGAAAAAAACATATTTTTTGCTATCCCTTTAGAAGTAATGTTGACAAACTAATGCAATCTAAAAGTCTGTTTCTGTCACTTTTTGCATTATATGTGCTTCAGCATAGACTCACACAACACAGGTTACTGCATGGAAGCTAGCGTGTGACATTCACTGCATTATCCTGAGCTGCTAACCTGCGTACACCACATGACACTCCATCTGATCCTAGGGCACCGTCAGTCAGTGTTTTGTGGTCACATCCTGCATCACAATGAATGCTGCTATGTGACAAGTCCAGTAATATAATTCAAATGACAATGTGAGAAGCACAGACCTGCAGTACATAACTAATTTAGGTTCCCTACAACCAGGACCTAACCTAGAATAAGTATGTAGTATCATTATGTGTTTCCTCTCTCAGTTATAAACTGCCATACAGCATATGAGAGCTGGTGTACAAATTTTGTATCGAGGTCGACAATGTGTGATAAAAAACAACTAATTTGTAAGCTTTTAGCAAATGCAATGGAGCAGTATCTGAGGGCCTGCAAAAACAGACTGCCAAACAATTTACAGTTGCCATGGTTTCATGTGTATGGTAGTGTTAATGGTAAACATCTGGACTTTAACTTGATGAAGCACATATTAGTGTGAAAGAGCCTGTTGGTTGTAACACAATAACATTTTTCCAGTCTGGTTCTCTGCCCTGTTCTCTTTGTTTTTGGAATTGATTAACTTGTGGTTTACCAAGATTTATTTTGGTTTCATTCCTGTTTTTCTATAAATGTCTGGGGTTACAGTACCATGACGATATTGATAATATCCTTACTATATGAGCATCCATTTTAGGTTTGGCTATTGCACATTTTGGGCAGATTTCAGGGCATTAACCTGGCTGCTTACAGGTATGCCAGCATATCTAGAACAGCTGCAAGAGAAGCACCCACACTCACTATATTCATTGTTGTGTTTACAAATATCTAAACTATCTAGTGGTCATCCCTGTTAATATGTATAAGAGTTAACATTCTGGCTTCTCTGGGTGTTTGGACTATGCTGTGCATCCCACACCTCCAAACTCTCTGGGACACCAACATTTACAATAATAATGATAGTTATAATAATAATAATAATAATAATAATAATAATAATAATAATAATAATAATAATAATAATGTAAATAGTTCCTGCATTTGTCTATACAGCATGTTTTCAAATTTTGTCTCTCTCTCTCTCTCTCTCTCTCTCCCTGACATCTGACAAGTATCTCTATCCACACCTAAAAACATAACAAAACTTATCCATATCCTTATAGAATGATCTTTGATTCTGCCTTTCTGAGTTCCAAATCACCTGGTGAATCCCTATCCAACTCACTCTTTTTCAAAATCTATCGTCTATGGCTTGGAAGGACCCCACTCCATTGGAACGCTCAGGCTCCCTCTGCTCTCCTACACTATCTCAAATACTTAGTATTGCACATAGTCTACATTTAAAGCACACTGTCTCTACCTGTTGTCAATCAATCAATCATCTTCATCATATCCTGACCATTTCTCTAGTAAACTCCACCCCTTTCACCTACATAGCTCATTATTCATCTTTTTCTCCATCCACTCAAGGCTATCCCAGTAAATACATAACATGGTTATCACAAATTAGGCCTTTCTAATGCCAATCTATCAGAATTCTTCCACTGTCATACGTATCTTCTCATCCTCTGTCCAAAAGGTTATCATGCTATAGTTACAACTACTCCTTCTTTCAACACTTACTCTCTTGGCCCTTATAATATCAGCATCCCAATACGTGTAAATAATTCCCATACTCCAACAATCTATAACTCACAATCTATACTGCCCAACTCTAATCTCAGTAATATCAGAATTATCCCTTATATTTTTTCTTTAAAATACTCCTTCTAAAGCAATAGGTGCACTATCTCAAGCCCTTCATTCTAAAGCAAAGTCTGAAAAATGAACATTAACACTACAATTACAGAGACAATATATACTAAAATATTGGAAGAAGTTACAAAACAATTATCAGCAGTTATTGGAGATATACATATTTGGTTATTGGACATTTTTTCTTTCATTAAAAACAGTAAAAATAAAGTAGAGAGTAAAATGTTATTAAAAAAAAAACTAATTAGAAAAAGTAATGCAGGACAACATGCAAAAATTTACTTTTATAGCAGTAAGGATGAGGTAGAGAGACAAAGAGAGGAGGAAAAAGTCAAAAGGTTGTATGAATGCCAACTCCAACAATCTTACAACAAAAACAAGAATAAAGGAAAAACTAATTGAATATTTAAATCCTTCCCAAACAGGGTCTCATCCTCAGGGATGCTTCCCGATTACCCAAGTGACCACATACTCATTTATATAATTAGAAAGCTAATCAATATCTACAAACATCATGTAAGCACAGTCTGCAACCTTAAAAAATTCAACAAAGACATATTTATCTCCAACCTAAAACACTTTAACTGGTCTATCCTAAAGCATTTTTTACTTTATGATGCTGTATGAATTAAAAAAGAATGTCCTAAATATATTAAATGAATGTGTCCCACTCATACCAAAGAAAGTTAAATCCAAACCAGTCCTCTTGCAAACTATAAGTACTAAACAACTTATGAAATTTACAGACAAGGCCTAGAATATTTTGTCCAAAAATAAAACTCAGTCAAACCTCCAGTAAAACAAATATCTCAAAAAATATACTAAATACAATGTTAACCTAGAAAAGAAAAAACGTACTATACAAATATACAAAAACATAACTTCAATTATCCAAAATCTTCATGGTCTTCCATAAACCAACTTCTACATTCTGGCCATTCAACTCAAAAATCACCTACTCAAATCACCTCAGATACTACCAAACTTTTGCTGTCCTCTTTAGCACACATTTCATCAAATCACTTCATAGGTAAGTACTAGGCAAGCTAGTCAATTTCCCTCAAAGAAAGAATCAAACTCTGTACCTAAACCCTGACCCAGTCTCCTCACTACTCAATAATCTGCTCTTCTCTGTTACAAAATTTTGATCCAAGGTCAGCAATCACCCCCTACTCTTTCTCACTACAACAAATCTCTATATCTACCATAAAAACATCTTCTTAAACTTAAGTCCAGCACTCTAGTACATGACAATTTGCCACTTGAATATCTTAAATTAGCAGCTGAGGTAATTGTCTACCCATTCGCTATCCTAATAAATTAATTAATTCATCACAGAATCCTATGCCCCACTACTCTGAAAATAATCCCACATTTCCCCCCTTCATAAAGGTGATACCTCAGCTGAACTCACCAACTACAATCACACAGCTTTCAAACTCCATTATCCAAAAATACTAGAAAAATACTTCTAAACCCAGTTACTCTCTGTCTCACATTACCCAACATTCCCTTCTCTCTACATCCCACTAGAATTTTCATCTGCACCATAGTACCACAATTTACCTGTGATCAACACCGTCAACACAAACAGAAGCAATTTGAACATTGTATCTGGCATGTTTCCTGACATATCACAAGCTACCAATACCATCCCTCATCACCTTCTCATACAAATTTTGGTCAGCATAGGACTCACAACTCATCCCTGTCATGGTTCCACAGTTACCCATCCAATCATTCGCAATCATTTAAATGGAAGAATCATTTCTCACCTTTCCTTGTTACATCAGTTAGAGTCCCACAGGGCCCATACTCTTTAACATTTTCATCAACGCCCTTTTCAGTTCCAGAAAAAAAATGTCTTTATTTTACAATACACTGATGACTACATACTTATCTATTCTGCTCAAAACTTAGACAATGTCAACAGTAACACAAGACTCATTCACCTTAAAATAATCATGGCTAACAGACTCTCAACCTTTCCTAAACTCAAGTAAATCAAAACTAATTTTTTCACTTCCAAACAACTTGAATCTAAAAAAAACTATCTTTATAACGTATTTAAACCACAACAAAATTGAATTTGTTCAGTACACCAAACTCCTAGGTATTATCATAGATGATGAAGCTAAAATAAATATGCCATCCAACATGTAGTTAAAAACACATCAGAAACGTGGCTTACTGTACAGAATTAAAACATACCTATCAGGCACTACTAGAAAGCTCACTATTGCTACCTTCTTACTGCCTGCACTACTGTGCTCTGCACCAGTATTTACCACCCTAGCGGCTACACCATTTTAAAAAGCTGTAACAGTGCAGGACAACATTGATAAATTGACTGCAAATGTTTAATTTAGAACTCATTACTGCTAAGCACTCAAACAATTACAATAGTTTGAACTGCCACAGTGCCTGTTACACTCCCAACTTCTCACTATCCATAAACACATCAAGAAACCTCAGAACTGTACAGATCTTTTCAATATTATCCAGCCCTACACATCCCTAAGATCCTCATGCTTTGTAGATCAACTCTTATTGTACATAACTAATGTTAACAACTCTGCAGTAACTTGGTGTACGCTTGCTATACCTCAAGAATCTGGACCAATATTCCACTTCCACTTAAAGAAGAACATTCTCTAAAATCCTTCAAAGTGCAACTTAAGTCTTCTCTAACAAGCTCCTCTCTTATATAGTTGTTCCATGAAAAACAATTCCAACCATGCAACACCTAGCTTTCCTTTTGATTTAAATCTAACTTAACCATCTTTCACAACTTTAGCAGCCTCCCCTTATATCTTTGTTCAGCTTTTCCACTTCTCTATTTTTCCATCAATCTGCACTTTCCTTACTATTTCTTCCTAAAATGACAAATAATTTTTCCACTCATATACTACCTATTTTAACATTCTTCCATCCATCCATCCATCCATCCATCCATCCATCCATCCATCCATCCATCTATCCATTCATCCATCCAATCATCCATCCATCCATCCATCCATCCATCCATCCATCCATCCATCCATCCATCCATCCATCCATCCATCTGTTTTCTGATTGCTTTACATACAAACACATTTTATTTGCATTTTATTGTATAATCAACTCCTTCCATTCACTTTACCATCAAATAATGTCCCGTCTGTCAATATTGCTTATAAAACCTGCCATCTCTTATATTTGTGATTGTATGTTGTATACCTGCTAATGTTTTAACGATTGTTTCTTTTTCTGCTTTGTAAATTAAATTTAAATTATACATTTTTTGGTGCTTTTCTCCTCAGGCATTTCTGATAATGGAAAGTAGTGCATAAATAAATATCAGTGTGTATTAAAGCCATCTGTCAGGCTTCATTTATGTACCAGCGCAGACAATGATTATTTGGGTGGTATTTTTCAGAAATAGGCTGCTTAAAGGTCCCTCACTAAGTTGGCGTTTGCAGTCATTTTGTATGACTAGTGTTCTGCATAATGACATAATAAAAAGCATTATTTGATGGCTGGTTGTAGGGATGCTGGCACTCTTTCTACTTATAGAAATTTTCACCTCATTGTTTTATGCCTAGTAGCTTTCATTTCTGCTCTAGTCAAAGGACAGAGGACAGATGAATACTTTGAAGGCAGGAAACCATAATGTGTCAATTCATAGGACTGTTCTACTACATGTCACTATATACACATCATAATTTGTGTTTTAATATTGTGCCAGGTGTTAGAACACAGTACTTGAGTGTTCTGAATAACTGTACTACAATTCTGGGAACTACCTACATATAAGAACCACCATTTTGTCATACACATCAGTGTTTCAAATGAATACCCAGACAGGTTTAAAGTACTTTGCCCATGTATCACACTTCACTTATATTTCATGAGATGAGACACCCAATATTTAATTATTTTCATCTGCACATTAGATGCAGTTATATAAAGCATGCGTGCATTTTTGTGAAAGTGTAATGTGGTGACATGTCATTAGTTTTTGAGGTAACTGCACTATATACACATCATAATTTGTGTTTTAATATTGTGCCAGGTGTTAGAACACAGTACTTGAGTGTTCTGAATAACTGTACTACAATTCTGGGAACTACCTACATATAAGAACCACCATTTTGTCATACACATCAGTGTTTCAAATGAATACCCAGACAGGTTTAAAGTACTTTGCCCATATATCACACTTCACTTATATTTCAGGAGATGAGACACCCAATATTTAATTATTTTCATCTGCACATCAGAGGCAGTTATATAAAGCATGCGCGCATTTTTGTGATAGTGTAATGTGGTGACATGTCATTAGTTTTTGAGGTAACTGCATGTATGGCTGACACTGGGTATGTGATTGAAAGCGCTACTGTGAAATGAGTGTTGACAAACACAGTTGTTAAGTGATGTTTTTTACTGATATTATTGCCATTTTGACATGATCTGCATCTTGGGTTAGTTTTAATTGAATTACCGGGTAGCAAAATATATTATACCTTACCTATTTTAGCAGGTTTTTTTACATTTCAGCAGTGTCAATTTAAATGTTTTGGCACGCTGTGGGTTACTATGTAACTTTAGCTTAGGGGCTGTGATTGGTTATTGCACTGGGAGTTATGATTCTATTGGTGCATGTTTTTGATTTATTATTATTTATTTATTTATTTGCTATTTGTTAACCAGGATAGTCCATTTGAGCAAAAGCCCTTTGTCAGTGGAGGCCCGGGGGTAAAATCTCCACAGTACAAGTAAATAAGAAATTTACAAAACTGAAGATGAATACAGTGAAAAATTTACAAAAAAACAGTTAAGCAAATGTAGAAAAAGCTCTGCAGTACAATATAGGAAGAGACATTATAACACTGAAGAAAAAGCAGAGCAAAGAAATAAAGAATAAAACATTTGAATTTTATTAATTTTATTTATTTATTTTATTTAAATTATATAATTGAAATATTCTTGATGGTATGAAGAAGTATTGTTAGTAAACGCGAAAGTGTTTACCTCAATAAAGATCGTTTATGTTTTTTTTTGTTAGTATTTTATTTATGTTATATTGCATAGCCATGTTTCAGTGTCTCGTTTTGCTTTTTTCTTATTATTGCAGTTGTTAAGTTGTTAAAAAGACTGGACTGCATTACTCATTTGGAAGAAGGAGCCAGTGGGCTAATAATCCACTTAGCCAGCAAGAAGCCATCAGTTTTAGTGATCAACTTCATCAAGGTTAGAGCGTTAGAAAGTTTGGCTCCATTCAGTTCATCTCAGGTTTAATTTAAGGAAGAAGTATAGAGTCATTATGTTGGGTGAGCCAATCACTAGCAACTGCCAGGGTAAGACTCTGGTGTAATTAATTTAGATATATGAAAACAAACAACAGAAAAAAGGATAAAGGTGTAAGGATGGCTAACGGCAGAGCTGGATAAAGGTGAAAGGATGGCTAATGGTAGAATTAAGTAGTGTAACAATAAGTTAATGGTCACAAACTAACATACTCCTTCCTGGTTATATCCAGGTTGGACGGAAATGGGCATTAATAAATGCATCAGGCAGATTATAAGGTAGTGATGCACCAATTGTTTTGCTGAGAGAATAGTATGAGGCAGCAATTTTGTGTGTGTGGCAGGGTACTTGTCCATATCTCTTCTCTCCCTGATTTTTAGGGACATCCCTAATGTTGTCTCAGATTTTGACACTGTCCCTCTTGGCCCATCTCAGAACTGGTGACTTTTAGGAATGGGTGTGAATTGTACTTGATAAGAAATGACAACGACAATGACAATAACTGAAGTTGTAGACTTTTTTTACTTCAGAAGTGTGCATTGGTTCTCATTATCTTGTTTATTTGGTGTCTCAGGTTAATAGTAGTAATATTTTAAAGTGTCTTAATTGTCCATTTTTGCATTTGTCCCTGATTTGTTGGGAACTATGGAACTACTTTTTGGTGTTCAGTGGTGGAACATTGTTTTGATGAGTGGTTTGTGGTCATTTGTTTATCAAGGGAGCTGCCTTAAAAAAGGGGGGTGATAAAGGAGAAACAGTGTGCTGGTAAGTTGCACTGTGAGTAATGGCAATTTTGTCAGCAGAGAGTGCACGCACCCTATGCTTCAACAGTTTTCCTCAGACTGAGGTAAATTCAATTGGGGTGATACCCAAAAATTCCAAGTGGGAATGTTATAACACTTTTTCTGGGGATGAGGATCATTGCAGCAGGATATTCATGTAAAATAATATATATATATATATATATATATATATATATATATATATATATATATATAATAGAAGTTTGTGGGTATCAAGAACACAAAAACAAAAAAGATCTTTATTTATTTAGAATACAACTCAATACCCATTAGTTTGTTATTACTTTACCTCTCCTTTTCCCACCCACATTGTCCTCTTTCCCTAACTTCTTCTTCTTCTTTCGGATGCTCCCGTTAGGGGTCACCACAGCAGATCAACTGTTTCCATTGCTTCCTGTCCTCTGCATCTTGCTCTGTCACACCAACCACCTGCATGTCCTCTCTCACCACATCCATAAATCTTATCTTAGGCCTCCCTCTTTTCCTACTACCTGGTAGCTTCATCCTTAGCATCTTTTTCCCAATATACTCTGCATCCCTCCTCAGCACATGCCCAAATCAACATAATCTTGCCTCTCTAGCTTTGTCTCCAAACCTTCCAACCCGGGCTAACCCTCTAATATACTTATTCCTAATCCTGTCTATCCTCGTCACACCCAGTGCAAATCTTAACATCTTCAACTCTGCCACATCAAGCTCTAACTCCTGCCTTTTTGTCAATGCCACTGTCTCCAACCCATATAACATAGCTGGTCTCACTACCCTCTTGTAGACCTTCCCTTTCACTCTTACTGGTATTCGTCTGTCACAAATCACTCCTGACACTCTTCTCCACCCACTCTGTCCTGCCTGTACTCACCACATTCACCATTACTTTGAACTGTTGATCCCAAGTACTTAACCTCATCCACCTTCCCCACCACTACTCCCTGCATCCTCACCATTCCTCTATCCTCCCTCTCATTCACACACATATATTCTGTCTTAGTCCTGCTGACCTTCATTCCTCTTCTCTCTAGAGCATATCTCCACCTCTCCAGGGTCTGCTCCATCTGTTCCCTCCTCTCATTACAGATCACAATATCATCTGCAAACATTATAGTCCATGGGGACTCCTGTCTGATCTCATCTGTCAACCTGTCCATCACCATTGCAAATAAGAAAGGGCTCAGAGCTGATCCTTTATGTAATCCCACCTCCACCTTAAACGCATCTGTCTCTCCCACTGCAGACCTCACCGCTGGCACACTACCCTCGTACATATCTTGTACCACTCTTACATACTTCTCTGACACTCCCGACTTCCTCATACAATACCACAACTCCTTTCTAGGCACCCTGTCATATGCTTTCTCTAAATCCACAAAGACACAATGCAACTCCTTCTGACCTTCTCTGTACTTCTCCATCAACACTCTCAGAGCAAACATCGCATCTGTAGTGCTCTTTCCTGGCATGAAACCATACTGCTGATCACTAATCATCATCTCCCTTCTTAACCTAGCTTCCACTACTCTTTCCCATAACTTCATGCTGTGACTGATCAGTTTAATCCCTCTGTAGTTACTACAGCTCTGCATATCACCCTTATTCTTAAATTCAGTACCAAAACACCTTTTCACCATTCCTCAGGCATTCTCTCACTTTCTAAGATTTCATTAAACAATCTAGTTAAAAACTCCACTGCCATTTCACCTAAACACCTCCATGCTTCCAAAGGTATGTCATCTGGACCAACATCTTTCCCATTCTTCATCCTCTTCATAGCTATCCTTACTTCCTCCTTGCTAATCCACTGCATGTCATGATTCACTATCCGCACATCATCCAACCTTCTCTCCCTCTCATTCTCTTCATTCATCAACCCCTCAAAGTACTCTTTCATCTGCTCACCACACTCTCCTCGCTTGTGAGTCTTAAACTGTCTTTCGGCTTTTCCCGGTTAGGGGTCACCACAGCGGAACTCTGGTCCGCTAATGATCGGCAGTAGAGTTTTACATGCTGGCTTGCCTGAGTACATTTCCCCAATTATCCTTTATCACCCTTACCTGCTGCACATCTTTACTAGCTCAGTCCCTCTGTCTAGCCAATTGGTACAGGTCCTTTTCTCCCTCCTTTGTGCCCATCCTTTCATACAACTCTTCATATGCCTTATCCTAGCCTTTGACACCTCTCTCTTTGCCATGCACCTCATCTCCTTATACTCCTGTCTACTTTCTTCATCTCTCTGACAATCCCACTTCTTCTTCACCAACGTCTTTCTCAGTATACTCCCCTGTACTTCCTCATTCCACCACCAGGTCTCCTTGTCCTCTTTCCTCTGTCCAGATGTCACAGCAAGCACCTTTCTAGCCATCTCTCTTACTAGCTCTGCTGTAGTTACCCAGCTATTCAGTAACTCTTCGCTGTCACCCAGTGCCTGTCTTAACTCTTCCTGAACATCACCTCACAATTGCCCTTTTTCAATTTCCACCATTTGATCCTTGGTGCTGCCCTCACACTCATCCTCCTCTTCTTGATCACCAATGTTATCCTACAAACCACCATCCTATGCTGCCTAACTACACTTTCCTCTGCCACCACTTTACAGTCTCCAATCTCCTTCAGACTGGCCCTTCTACATATGATATAATCCACCTGTGTCCATCTTCCTCCACTCTTGTATGTCACCCTATGCTCCTCCCTCTTGTTAAAATATGTATTCATCACAGCCATGTCCATCCTTTTCGCAAAACCCACTACCATCTGACCTTCTGCATTCCTTTGCTTAACACCATACCTACCCATCACTTCCTCATCCCCTCTGTTCCCTTCACCAACATGCCTATTGAAATCTGCTCCAATCACCAGTCTCTCACCCTTGGGTACAGTCATCACCACTTCATCCAACTCACTCCAAAATGTTTCTTTCTCATCCATCGCACACCCAACTTGTGGAGCATATGCACTAACAATATTCATCATTACACCATCAATTTCCAGCTTCATAACCTTCACTCTATCCGACACTCTTTTCACCTCCAAAACATACTGTTCCTTCAGGATAATACCTATGCCATTTCTCCTTCCATCCACACCATGATAAAACAATTTGAAACCTCCTCTGATACACATAGCCTTGCTCCCCTTCCATCTGGTCTCTTGCACACACAATATACCAACCTTCCTTTGGTCCATCATATCAGCTAGCTCTCTCCCTATACCAGTCATACTGCCAACATTCAAAGTTCCGACCCTCACTATCACAGTCCTAGCCTTTACCTGCCTTCGGGCATGCCTTCCTCCTCTTCTCCTCCTTCGGCCAACAGTAGCCCAATTTCCGCCAGCACCCTGTTGGCCAACAGTACTGGTGGTGGTCGTTGTTAACCCAGGTCTCGACTGATCCAGTATGTATTATTGTACTGTTGTCTGCATGTATGATTTGGCAAAATTCTATGCTGGATGCCCTTCCTGACGCAACCCTCCCCATTTATCCGGGCTTGGGACCGGCACAAAGAAATGCACTGGCTTGTGCATCCTCAGTGGCTGGGTTGCCCTTCTTCCCCAACTCCAGTGTGGAAACGCTAATAAATAAATAATAATATATGATTGCTATGAGTAAATAACCATAACATATTGAGCTCTTGCCCTGTCTTTTAGTAATCACCTGTGAGGAGCTTTACATTTCATGTAATATTATAAACAAAAGAAATTTAGTATAAGTAACAAGTGCACTCATAAATTAAGGGTGTAGGCACATATAGGTAAACTTAAGGACTTGTCAAGTTCTAAATTACTGTAACATCTTAGATGTTAAGTAGCTGCATTTATTTTATATATAAGCATAAACATCACTAAGTAGTTTTGAAGCATGGGGAGAATAAATTGAGGTGACTTCTCTGCTTAATCTAGCAGAAGCATATCGGTGTCGAGCGGGAATGGAAATCATACCAGAAGTAGATGAAAATCAGGCAGCAACTGAATGTGCCAAAAAACAAAAGAAAGAATATAAGGTGAAGGATCAGATGCGAAGGCAAGAAATGTGGAAAATGCATAAATATAGTTGCAAGTATAGAAAACTTCTGGAAGAACCTCATGCTGATCAGGATCGAACGCAGGAATGGTAAAAGAGAGACGAATTCAAACCAAGAGATGAAAGGTTAATATTGGTGGCCCATGATAGTGTGCTGTGTACACGTTGGTTTATAAAATCCATTGAACATGTGGGAGAAACAGACAAATGTAGGTTTTGTAAAACCGAATTGGAAACAGTTGCACAGCTCATTGCTGGTTGCAACATACTAATGGCAGAAGGACTATATAATGAAAGGCATAATAATGTGGCAAGACTGTTGCACTGGGGATTGTGTAAACATTATGGTATTGAAGTGTCTGAAAAACACTGGAAACGTGACCCACAAAGCATCATAGAAAATGATGACGTCTACATCACATGGGATCACCCATTACCAGCAGTTCAAAAGATAGGTGCTAGAAAACCAGATATAGTGGTCCAGGAAAAGAAGACAAAAGTAGCAGTGATCTCGCCACACCCAGTGACTACAGTATCCTGCTTACAGAGAGACATAAAGTCATAAAATATCAGGATTTGCAGGGAGAAATGAGATCAATGTGGAAGAAAGATACCCAGACAGTTCCAATAGTAATAGGAGCAACAGATCATATAAATAAAAGTCTACAATAGCATTTAGGCATGTTACCATAGCTCCATACATATGGCAGAAGGAACCACAAAATGGTCACTCAATGAAGCACTAAACCAGCAGCACAAACGTTTTCCAAATGCAGAAGGAGTCAATACTGGGCACATTGTGGGTGCTGAGAAGAGCACTACTGGCTGACATCAAAGAGTGAAACAATACTAATTTCATGAACTTTAATCATACCTTGACTTAGGAATGGGGTCCATTCTCATCATGGTATTAGAAACTTCAAAAGACTTGGAGAAATTAAAAAAGAAGGAGTGCCATTGGTGTAATTACTCAAGCAGGGGGATAGGCCTGTGAATCAAAAGCAATAAGTTCAGAACATGTTTTTAATTCAAATTTATAATTTGTATGTTTTTTTTTTCAGTTGTATTAACCCTGCAGACTTTAAAGATTCGATAGGCAGGAATAAGTGTGGAGGCTGAGCAGCTTTTTCAAGAATTATGTCAGCAACATTCCACTGGGTTCCAAGAGGGGGCGAACAGCATTCAGGTTGGATTCATACCAGTTAATGGAAGCTCCAGTTAAGAAGAGCAGGACGTAATCCAAGAAGGCTGCAGATAGTATACTTTACCAGTACAGTCCAGCAGAAAGTGTTATTGTTGCACCCATTACAGAGGAAATAAGTAAGGAAATACCTAGTAATGAGGGGGACAAAGGAGTGGAAGTTTTAGTAAATGAGATACAGGATGAGCATCTGCAAGAATTTTTAGAGTCATTGAGAGATGCCAGCAAGAGCTGGTTATTTGATCTGGTCTTGGAGAAAGGACTTAGCTGTGCAGCAGTAAATCAGAGAGAGGGAGCAGCTGTATAATCGCAAATTTCTTCCACCAGTGGGTCAGGTCAACTAGTGAAAAGGGGCACAGGCCAGTCACAAGCTGTGGTAGATATGGTTGGGCATTGTGAAAGCAGGATCCCAGTGATGTTTTTTTCTATGATAACAATGGGCAATGATTCACAGACTGAAGTAGCAGACAACTATGCCCTAAAGTCACACATAATTGCTGATATTTTGAAAGCCATCAAGTAAAAATTATCAAAGGAAAATAAATTGATGTATTTGAATGAACTGATACTGATGGTATATAAAGATTAACAGAGGCAGAGAAGTCAGGGTCCAAAGATATTATGGCTGCACTGGCCAATTAACAGGTGCCAAAATCCTGGGATGCTTAGGTAGCAGACATCTTAATATTCTCAGCCATCATTATAGAAAATGACCCTCAATGGGCATTGCCATTAATTGCTTACCTACTGACCATCAGAGAAGCTCATCATGCTAGGGGTGAAGTATCATGGTTAACATATGATCAGAGTTTCAGGAAACTAAAAACAGCCAGCAAAAATATTAGATGGGATCAAAGACACTCAGATACCTGGTTAAGTGCAATGTTAGAAAGATCTGCTTTGAGTCAGTCAGGCTATAATAAAGAAACACAGGATATTAAAAACATGTTGGACTTTTAACAGCAGCATCTGTTTTTCTTCTATATGCTGGTTTCCCATTTATGTGCACATTCTAGAAAATTTCACCCAGCATTTAATTGCTGGCAAAGATTGAGCCAAATGAATCCATTTCCAACCGTGATGAGCACTGATAAAATTATCCTTTGGAAACAAATGTCCCCTTTGCAGGGGAGGGGTTACTTTTAAGGCCTCAGAGGCTCCCCTTATTAACAGGGTTTTCAACAGTGGAGCAACTCATTCTTCCATCAAAGTAAACAAACTATCTCAGGACCTGGATGGTTACCCAGATCACAAGATAGTCCATTTTCTAGTCCATTGATTTGCTCAAAGGTTTGCTTTAAAATCCTCTGGCCCATTCAATAACAAATCAGTCAAGAACTTGAAGTTCACAGTTGGGAAGGATGGTATTCTATTAAGTATCCTCAAAGAAAGAATTCAGGTGTGCAGGATAACTGGTCCATTTTCAGTCCTTACCTGGAAACATTTCCTGACTTTACCAATAGGTTTAATTCCAAATTAAAAAGAAGGCACATATCAGCTAATCCATCATCTTTCCTATCCACTGGAGTATTTGGTCAATGACTTTTTTGCCAAGGAGGACACAAGGGTAAATGTGTTACACTAGATGAAGCTGCTGATACTCTTAGATCATTTAACGGACTGTAGTTAAGCAAACTTGATATCAAGTCCACATTTTGAGTTATTACCCATCCAAGGGCAGGAATGGCCAAGACTGGGGCTGACTTACAGATCAGGTATACTTTAACACAGCGATGTCAATGGGATGTTCTTTGAATCATTCAACACAGCTTTACAATGTACTGAACAAGTGGCCATACATTACCTCGATGACATTCTCATCACTGGAGAAGGTGAGCACAACACTTGGATAGGCCTTGACTTCTTAACTAGCTATGTAACCATCTCAGGGTTTTGCAAGCTGAGGATAGGATTGAAGACCCCTCCCACAGCATCAAGTTTTTAGGGCTCGAAACAGATGTAACCAGCCAGTCAGTCAAGCTGCCTGAAAGCAACCTACTGTGCCTAAAGTCAGACATTGAGGCTTTCCTTGGGGGCAAGGCAAAGGTTAGTAAGTCATATTGTTTCACTTTTAAGCTCAATAAAACAGCATTGAGTTCACATCCTGAAACGAGTAACGAAACATTTGTGGTTATGGAAGACCTTTTCAGGTCATGTTATAGCAAACAGATTGGGTTACATCAGGCTCCCTACAACTTTGCATGGCAGAATGCAAAGGAATGGGTGGCTATTTTAGGCAGAAGTTGTTTTCAGTGGACTGGTCATATTCATGGCCTGTGGCAGTGAAAAAAGACATTGCATTTTTAGATTCTTCCAATATGAGTGGCAGTATATATTTGTCAGACAGACCTTAAGGAGAAAAAAAAACTCATGTTCTATTCTGATAACCAAGCTGTTGTGCAAATTCTATAAGCAGGTCTTTCAGAGCTTATGGAGTACTTTCCATCCTAAGGCAATTAGTTGCACTCAGTCTGCAAAACAATTTGACCTTTTCTGTTAAATACATACCTGGCAGTAAGAACAACTTAGCTGACATTCTATCCCATCTACAGATTTTCAGGTTTTGATCTTTAGAATCAGAGGTGCACTGCCTTCCTACATCTGTTTCACAGAACATATGGCAATCAGGAGAAGAATAATGCTGACATTATTCGGTAATTCATGGGGCCCAAACACCAGAGATGTTTACATTTCAACCTTGTACAAATTTACATAGTTATATTTGAGTCAGGCTACTGAGGCGAGATGTTGGTATTTAGACGTCATGATTCACTTCATTCTACATAGGTGTGATTTAAGAGATTCTCCAAGTTCTCTACATATAAAAATTACTACACTGAGTTGGTTAGCTTGATGTTTAGATCACCCTAACCTAGCACTGCACTGTAGTAACATAAATGTTAGTCATAGAGAGACTCCAGGAAGCATATAGGGGCCCATTTGCTACTATTGTTAATAAAGGGGGTAAGGGAATCAGTCAGAGATTTCTAGTCTCTAGTATTATTTGCCATATTATTCACCTGGATTTATGCTGCTTTCAGACTCAATGAATAATTGAGTCTTTCCACTGGGCAGAGGGTGGTGATAGCAACCAAGCATGTTTCAATTTGGCTTAAGAAATCTAAAACAGACCAGTTTGGTCATGGCCAACACGTTTTGTTGCATGAAGAGGAGACTTTGGCTTCTTGCAAAGTTCACTGGGCCTTGGTAATTCAAAAAATTACAAAAGATTCCCAACCTCAAAACTTGGCATTTCTACACCCAAAAAATCATCTATTCTCACTTCCAGTAGTTAGCACTATGATCACAAAAGCATTTATCAGTGAAGGCATCACATCTGAAAATTATATTTGCCATTCCTGCAGAACAGGATGAGTGAATGACTTGACCAGGGAGAGACAGTAGATTGAATTGTTAAGAAGCATACAGATAGATGGAAGTCAAATGTCTACTTAAGATATATGTGATGAGTTAAAATGTTGTATTTTCTTTTTAGCTCCACTTCTGCCCTTGTCATTGGTCACTCTTTCATCTACAGAGCAGGCCACAAGCTTCATAAGAGTTGATGGAAAGAGCCTGGGTCTCAATCCTAAACTGTGGACTGTAGAGTGGTTAGGTCACCCAGGCTTATCTCTAACAATGGCCAATTAGAGAAAATGGGTACTAGCCTAGCCATGTAATACCTGTGTTCTCTAATTGATCATTATTAGATGATTTGATTGTGTGCAGAGCAAATCTATGACTGGCACTGGCTGCCCCTGCACATGAGGGAGATAGGTGCCACCCTATAGGTGAATTTATGGTCTTCCAGCCAGTTCTCCAGGTTGCACTTAAATGGGATCATTGAGAAGTTCTGCTTAATGTGAATTGGGAGTCTATTTCAGAGTTGTGGCAGTGTCTGGGAGACATATCTATCTCCAGCATGTTTTGTGTAAGTCACTGGAGCGAGTAACACTTGTCCCATTTGATTTGCAGATGTGCAACATTTTTATTAGGGCAGAGTCCAAGACTACTGTGCAGGCCAGGCACAGATCACCTCTCAGCAGCCTGCAGGACACAGAGTACAGCAACATGGCTTTCAGTCTTTCCATGTAGGTCATGTTTTGGTGTCCCTGAATTCTTGGTCAGGAACCTCTGTGATCTCTCTAGCTGCTACAGGTATCTGGTGAGGTACATGCAATTAGTGGTCTGATGAAGGTGAAATACAGAGGAATTGGTAGAAGAAATAAGGAATTATGTAGAGTCAGGGTAGGGTAAAAAATATAAACCCCTACTTGGGAATGGATTGGTTAAGACTAGTAAGCAAAGTGAGTAAGAAAATGTTGAGAGAGCTTTAGCTCTTCAGTATAATAGTAGTGTTGGAGAAGTTAAAAATATTTTTTACAGTAATTGGAATATTGTTAAAAGTCATTCACATTTATATAATATTTTAGGAATTAATCTATTTACTTTCAAAGCAGCCCCAGATTTGAAGGTGGAATTTGAAAATGCTACTCAAAATGTTATGTTGGGGGGGACCCTTAGTTATGGTATGACAAAGTGTGGATCATGTGATCAATGCCATTTATTTTAGAGGAAGAAGGATTATTTTTAGATAATGATGTCAAATCAAAAATCAGGTTTGTTAAGGGAAAGTGTCGTTCAAAATGAGTAATTTATCTTGCTAAATTTATGTGCTGCCCTGCTTATTATATAGGCAAAACAGAAAGAACTCTTTGAAAAAGAATTTACGAGCATCAATATCAAATTACAAGAGAAAACATTAATAATGCCTTATATAAGGATTCTATTGTGTGTCCTGCTTATAATAATTATACATTTGGTATTCTTGACCATATTAAATGTAATCCTAGAGAAGGTAATATAAAATAAAAATTGGAAGAGACAGAAATGAAATGGCAGCTCAGGTTACATGCTTCAATGTTTCCAGCATTGAATGAACATATTTCCCTACAGCCTGTTTTAAATATCAGGACATGTGGGAAATAATGGTTAGTTTTAGATTAAGAAGGAGTTTGTGTTTTGATGCATTGTATTCATTTTGAGGGCATGGTTGTGTGTTTTTATTGATGTTATGTAGTAATGGATTTGTACACGTAATGTCTTATATTGTTTTATATGAATATTTTACTGTCTGTCTTCTTTATGTCATAGCCCTTTAAGTAGAGAGATTTTTTAAAATTAGTTAATTAATTACTTATGGTATAAAAGTCGTTTCATAATATTCAGCGAAGTGCTTCTGAAGAAGTCCTAAGATTGTAGGATGCAAGCACTTAATCCTTTGATTTTATTGTTTAATACACGGAGAAGTCTAAGTTTGCAACTGTTTGTGGACTTTTTATTTTTACAGAGGAGTTATAACATCTTTGAGGATACAATGCCCTTATTTATGAGGTGTGCAACACAAAAGGCCACTGTGGACATATCATGATTGAAATCTAGACTATTATCAACTTGTGTTCCCAAGTCACGCAGCACAGGGTTCAACAGTAAGGATTGCTGACTATATTGCAATTTGCAGGGGCTACCTCTCTGCCAGAGGGGACAATGATGCACTTTTTTGCATTTAGTTTTAGACTGTGGCTTTGGCACCAATCATTTGTCTGTGTTAATCCATCTTGTAACATGCTAATATCTTTAGGGGACTCAATGAATGCTCCCAGTTTACAGTCATCTGCTAACTTGGTAACCCACAGACCATCTAGTTTCACCTGAACTTCCAAGAAATAGATTGCAAACAGTAGACGACCCAGCACAGAATGCTGTAGTACCCCACTGGTAAGTGTTCTACTGGTGGAGATGGAATCCCCAACTTTGACAGTATGGGTTTTGTCAGTGAGACAGTTGGCTACGCATCTAGTGACATATGGATTAATCCCAAGCTGGAAGAGTTTCTTGATGATACCAGAGTAGGGGATTATGTTGAAAGCCTTGGATAGTTGAAATCTCCCATGACCTAGGTGTTTGGCTGTACAGTGAGTGAGTCAAGCAAGTCCAGATAGGTGGTCTGCTTCTCATGGTTAATGGTGGGGGACCTATAGCTAGCAATAATGTGGTATGGTGTTTTACCTGTAGTTATTTGGATCTGGAATGGTTCAAGAGAGTTGCACTGTTTAACCAGCCTGAATGTGTATTTGGATTTAATGAAGATAGATATACCTCCACCTTTCATTCTTTTACTCTCGTTTTGAGGTCTGAACATGTGGAAGGTAGTGTAGCCTTGCAAGACTGGGGTGCTTTCTGCAGCCTTAAACTAAGTCTTGGTGATTGCACAAAAATCAGTTCTTTCCAAGGTGAAGACAGCTTCCAGGGAGTGCAGTTTCCTGATTAGATGTCTAGCATTAAGCAGCATAACCTTGAGTTTGTCTGTAGTGGATTATTTTATGTTGGAAGTTTTGTGGTTTTGGTATTGCTTAAAAAGGTACTTTGGGGGAGGCAAGTGTCTTTGCCTGTATTTGAAAGCCTAGAGAAGACAGGTGAAGACCACCTCTGGAAAAGAAGCATGGTCTGTTGACCATGTCTACCCAGGCTGACAGATACTGGATCTCCTTGGATTGACACCAGAAGCTAAGCCAATTGTTGAAATCAATCATTTTTTTGTTTATATTGTGGCATCATCCTGGGTGAAATTAGAATGCTGCTTAGGGCTAGAGTTATACCTGCCTAGAACACATCATCTGAGAGTTCAATCATGTCTTTCTTCATATAGTCCAGGGAAGTAGGTCTCAAGTCATTCACACCAACATGTACTATGACAGAGTTATAATGGCAATTGTTGTTGAGTGAGCTGAGTGCGTCCGTGATTTGATGGATCCTGGCACCAGACAAGCAGATGACCATGACCTTTTCCTTGTAGAGCCTGGTGAGGTGGGCCTCTGTATGTCTCACTAAGGAATCTTCTATGACTAGGATATTTGGTTTTGAGGTGTTCTGCCTTATGGGCTTATTTGCTGAGACACTGGTATGTGTGTTGTTATGTGTAGTAGATTTTGGTCATGCTGTAGTATGTGTGAGTTGTTTGCACCTGGGAGGTCTCTGGTCTATTAGTAAGCTCTTAGTGACTACCTCCCTATATGTGGATTTATGTGTTGTGACTTTATCTTGTGTGAGAGGAGAAGTGTGTGTGCTGACAACCTCTTTGATGTCTTGTCTATTGTTATGTTAGAGGATTGATTCCAGTTTCATTGTATAGTTACATCTCTCACAAACTGTATTTATTTGCTATAGGAGCAAATGGTTGCCAGTATACATGAGGCAATTACTACATTGCCTCAGGATGCCCATGTCAATCAGGTTGGTTGGAGAAATGTTGGGAAACTGACTGTCCATTGTACAGCTTAAACTGTAAGTACTGTTAGGGGTTGGGCAAATTAGACTAGCTTTTCCTGTAGGGCTATCAAGGGGGCTTATTCTATTGAGGATTAAGGATTAAAAAGTGTGGTAGTGCTGTGCAGTGCTCAGCTGAGTTGTTCATAGTGCAGCAGGGAAAGCTGGGACAGTTCCACTGATTGTTTTCTAATGAAAAAGTTGTATCTAGTCATTTGCATTTATACAGGGCATGGCTAAACCCCATTGTGCAGTGTGCAGCTGCAAGCAAATGCAAGGCTTAAATACAAGCATTTAAACAGTTTTAACACAAACTACCTGTAGGAAAGCCCCACACAGAGCGTTATTCCAGTAATCCCCAACTCAGATGGGTCCTGAGCTACACACTTCCACCACAAGTGTGCAGGGAGGTGAAGCCCTCTTAATGTATGATGGCTGGTTTTAGTGCTTAAATGATACCAAGCAGTCTAAATTCAGCAAGCTGAAATCTAGCCTATGCTATTTAAAGCAGAAGCAGCAATGATACAAAGTGCTGAATGAAGCAGTCACAACAGCAAAAAACAATAAAAATAAAGCAGCAGTTCAATAAAATACAGTTCACAAAGTGCAATACAGGCTTAAATTATATATATTTTAGAAGATTTCAGTGGACGCCAAGGATTTCCATTCAGATGCACTCCAGACTTCTGGTAAAAAAAAACGGCAAACTCTGAGCAGCTCCGGTAAACTGTGCAGGCTGAAAACCTTCCTATTGTAAAATAACTGGTTTGGAGCCTAAGTGCTTAAACCAGAACTAAGACACTTTCAGAATAACAGATACAATATGCCTTCAACCAGCAATTCCCAGTTCAGAAGAGTGTAGGCTATCCTTTCCTGCCACAAGGGTTTAAACCACAAACCTTCCTAATGTAAAACAACTAGTTTGGTGCCCAAGTGCTTAAATTAGAACAAAGACACTTAGAATAACAGCCACAATAAGCTGTCCCCAGCAATTCCCAGCTCAGAAGGGGGAGGCTACCCTCCACTCACACAAGACTGTACACCACAAACCTTCTTAATATAAAATAACTAGCCTGAAGCCCAAGCGCTTAAACCAGAACTAAGAAACTTTTAGAATAACACACACAATGAACCTATAACCAGCAATTCCCAATTTAGAAGGATGTAAGTTACCTCTCCTGCCACAAGAGTGTAGACCACAAACCTTCCTTGTGCAAGATAACTAGTATGAAGCCCAAGTGCTTAAATCAAAACTAAGAGGCTTAGAATAACAGTTACAATGTAATCAGGATACTAACAAGTAATGATAAATGCTGCAGGATAAATGCAACTGAACATTTTAAGAATAAGCAATCAAAAGCAAAATTAAGTAATAAAATAGGAAGAAGCAGAGATACGGTAAAAGCAGCTGAATAAAATGCATTTTTTTAAATAAGTGGGAGAGAAGGTAAAAGAAGTGGCCCCCCCCCCAACTGATATCTCCATACTCAGTTGAATAAGCTGATGAGATGAGAGTGGGGGGAGTGCCTGCAAAGGAATTCTTCTCTACCTTTTCTAACTGACCGTAGCCAAGACCTCTTAAAACTCCAAAAAAAAAAAAAATTTAAATAAGACAAATGCAATATAAGAAAAAAAGATAAAAAATAGAAGGCCGGATTCATGAAGGCTTGCACAGAGTCTAAGAGTAGAGTAAGACTCCAGCAAGCCAGCATGTCTGCTGAGTGATCCAGGAACAGCCGGCAGGGGCGTGCAAGAGAGCTCCTAAAACGACTCTTGCACGGACATGGTTAGTTTATGCAAATTACCTCATTTGCTGCTGAAAGCTATGCAAATGAGGTAAATTTGTGATCCAGGAAACACTAACCTGTCTGAGTAAGAGTAGTGTTATTTGCAGAAATGTACTCAGTTGGCAACCGAGTGCCATTCTGCAAATAGAAAAATGGAGCCATGACAACTCCAAATAAAGGATGCATCCAGGTGAGGAAGCATGCCAATGACCAAATATACGGCCATTGGCATTTTTATCCACTGCAAAATAAAAAAATATATATTTTTTTCCCTCGATCCCTGATGGTTAAGCGTAGCGCAGCGCCGCGCAAATGTGCAGTGCTCTAAAAACCATAAAAAAAAATAAAAGCCACAAATAGGTATTTTATTCAAAATATTCATCTGTCATGCAGGTGAATGGTAGGCTGAAGACAACATGGCTACTGAGTAGTGGTTGCTAAGGAGGGAAGCTCAGTCTGAGAGATGTAATCAAGCATTAGTAGGCAATCCTATGCAAATGAGGATAAGGATAGTGAATCCCAAATTTCCCTGCTATGTGAACCATGTCCGTAGAGTGTAAGAGTAGGATTAGGGGAGTAACAGAGTAGAAGATAGGTGACATCATGAAGGGGTATGTATCAAAAATACTCTAAGCTTATTGGAGCAGAGTGGCATGTGGTAGCTGTGAGTTACTCAGGACTGGAAGAGGCATGTCCACAGTTGTCTAAACTGAAACCCAGAAACCAAAAGTGCATGCCGTGGCTATCACTGAAGTTTCTTGCAAAGCTGATTACACTATGTGCGCGGCAGTAAACCCGTCTAAGCCTGTGTGCATGTGTGTCTGCCTGTGTAAGCCTGTGCAAGGCCGTCTAAGCCCGTATGCACGAATGTGCACCCGCCTAAACCCGTGTAAGCCTGTGAAAGCCTGTGTGCATGCATGTGCGCTTGTGTGCACTTGTTTGCATGGTGCTGCCCCCTGTGGAAACAGAAATGGGAAAAGGAAGGAAGGGAAGTAGTAAGAAGTTAACCAAGGAGAACTAGCAGAGCTGCCAGGTGAAATCAACCAGAATCAGCCAATTACACAGGCAGTACACTAGCCCAGCCCAGCCCAGCACTTAAAACTCTGCAAATAACATTCCCCCATGTTTTTCTCAGAAATACTGCAACACTGCAGTCTACAAAGAGAAGTGAAAACTTAAAAAGCCTAACTGAGACAGAAAAATGTTAGTGGCTGCCATTGCTATTATAAGGAGACGTGCAAGATGCTGAGGGTGGTGCCATTTCAATTGCTGCTGAGCAACCCACAGTGAGGAGACGGAGAAGACTGTACAGACCCAGGGTAACCTACCAGGGGCTACATGAGCTGGAGATAGTGGAGCGATATAGAATGGACAGGGAGCTCCTGCAGCAAATTGCTGAGCTGTGCATGCCACGCCTCACACACAAAACCAACAGAGGGGAACTCATCCCAGTGGAAACCAAGGTATGTGTTGGCCTAAGAATACTAGCAACAGATACCTTCCAGAGACCAACTGATGATATGATGGGGATTTCACAGGCATCAGCATCCAGGGTACTGCACCAGTTCCTGGATGCCATGTCAGCACATGTCAGTGATCATGTATATTTCCCGAATTCCCATGAGGTATTGGCCAGCAACATGCTTCACTTCCATCAAATAGCGGAATACACTGAGGTAGTGGGTGCAATTCACTGCATGCACATACACATCAAAGCACCAGCCGGAGAGCGGGGTAGGGCCTACATCAACCGCAAGTGCTTCCACTCCATCAACTGCCAGGTCATGTGTGATGCCCAGGGCATAATACTGAATGTGTGTGCTGGCTGCCCTGGAAGCTACCATGATTCCCATATCTGGCATCTGTCACAGCTGTACCAGACATTTGCCAATGGGGACATCCCTGACGGTCACCTAGTGGGGGATGCTGGATATGCACTGGAGCCGTGGCTGATGACACCCATCAGAAATGCACACACACCTGAACAAGAACTCTATAATGAGGCACATGCACAAACATGAAATGTAATTGAGCGTGTGTTTGGGATGCTCAAGTCACGGTTCCATTGCCTGGACACATCTGGTGGAGCCTTGCAGTGCTCACCAACTACATGTACCCAAATTGTCATGGCATGTGCCATGCTGCACAATATGATCGTGCGAAAACAGCTGCAGCAGGAACAGCATGGGGCAGGGCCAAACAGTTCCTCACCATTGCCAAGGCCTGCACAGGCACAGCATGACTTGGAGGAGGAACAACCTGAGCCTGCTCCATTAGGCAGAAGGAGGCATGCCCAGTATGCCTTGGCCTTGGCAAAGAGGCAACACATAGCACATACACTGGCTCAGTAGGAACCCTGGAAATGATACCTCCCTCTGACTCACACATAAATAATAGGGATGCCTAACTTGACACTACCTGTTCTGAAACATGTATAGAGAGTGTAGAATGTGCATCCGACATAGGCAGCCCTGCAGCACCACTTGAGGCATGATTGCCATGTTCTAAGCAATATCAAGCAGTGCTAAGCAGCTTCTACCAATATCTAGTATATGTAAACAAAATTGCTCGTGCCAACTATCACAACGTCGGGCAACATTGAGCAATGTTGGCCAAGGTTGGCCAAAGCTGACCAAAGTCAGTTAAACATGCTCATATCTGCATTACTGTTCCTTAAGCAGTCTGGTCTGCCCAGCATGAAAATAAAAAGCAATGACAGGGCTTGAACCCAGAATACTGTGCACTATAGTTACAGTATTAAACCACTGAGCCATGATAGCATTTCAGTGGCAAAGACACAGCAGGACAATTGTACACTAATGCAAACACAAAGGAATGCAGTATCATGCCCCTAAAGAGGCAAATGGGTAACCTCCCTCACACGCCTATGTAGACAGAGCACATCAGGCTAGGTGGTGTGATGTGGGTTGTGTAGGCTATGAAGTCGCAGTGTAATATACATGACATTGGACGCTAACATCTGTAGTACAGTAGTATGCCACAAGACACTATGACAGGCAACAGTACAGACTGAAATGGTGTCCTGTACATAGCAGTGCAGGCATAGCAAATGTGTATAAGTGTCAGGTGAAACCCACATCCTATGTACACCCACAGTAACAACCAGGTGTGCCCCCGGGTAGAAATGTACAAAGAATAGCTGTCACCTCTTGTATGTAGAAATGTTGATAAGTCTATGCAAAGTGTCTCATGGAAGCCCTGCAGCAACAGCATGATCCCTGTTGATCTATGACACAAAGGTGAGCCCTGCTGTAAAAATACAACTAGGTTTCCATACACATATAGTATAAATGTCTATACCGGGCATGCTCACACACTCCAACAAATGTAGTGGATTCCATTCAGCATCACACTGAAAGGTCATACTGGGCATGCTCACACACTTAAAGAAACAAAGCAAATGACAGGCAGCAACATACTGAAAGGTCATACTGGGCATACTCACACATTTAAAGAAACAAAACAAATGACAGGCAGCAACATACTGAAAGGTCATACTGGGCATGCTCACACACCTAGGCTAAATATGGTTGTGATAATAAGGGATCTATGGACAAATGTGGATAGTCATCCCAACTTCCAGAAACACATTCACAAAGTGGTTTGAAAACCATGCTATGTGTACACACAAACTGCCAAGGTATGTGCATGTAGGTGAAAAGAGGTTTCCACTACTCAGCAGTCATCAGACCTGTCAGATAGTACCACAACACACTGGCGATGAATCCGACTAGGCACATTCAGCAGCTAGAAAGACCAATGAAGTACCTTAACAAGAGGATTACTGGCCTCAAATAGTCACCCTATGCAACAAAACTGAATGTAACCCAATCTGTACTCCATTGCATACTGTCTACTCAGGAGATCTCTGCCCAACAGACAGGTCCATGTCATGGTTACACTCAGATCTGTTTTGAGTTACAGCTCAATGGCAGTAAATGTACAGAGCCAACTGATAATGCCAACATCCTGGCAGATAGGATCACTGTTAACTTTACCCCCCTCTCACCCATGAAAGAGCACATCTCTATAATGGAAGACTGCAAAGTTGCTGTTATCACGGCCGCACAAGTAATAAACACTCTCCAAAGCCAGTATCACAGCAGCCATAGGACCAGAAAACTTTCCAGGCTGCTTAGTATCTACCTCCCTGACGTAAACATTAACATGGCTGGTCTGTGGCTGCTGAAGTTTCCAGAGGACTGCAAACTAGGAGCCATAACTGTAAACACAAAAGATGTGGACATCCTACAAAAGGGCCTCACTGAGACAGATGGCTGCTGTCAAAGCCATGGGCTCTAGCTCAATGCCAAAAATGTGCATTGTCATCCCCTTAGTTAAAAACTCAGTAGCCAAGAACTACAACAGAGGTGGTAGTATACTTCACACCGAAAGTGTGACAAGAGACCCTGGGTCACAGGTGGACAGTGGATACAACTGTGATACTCACATTCCCACAGTAGTCAGGAAACCCTCCTATGTGGCACACCCAATCACAAAATGTGTCACATGCAGAATAGAAAAGGATAATGTTCCTCTCTGCTCATCACTCACTAGAACTATAATAGAGTATAACGCCACTGCTGCTATGTACCTCACAAGACAACTACAACAACTGGAAGGCCAGCAGCCATACCTCACAAAGAGCATTAGTGGCCTGAATTGCATGCCATACACAAACCATCTCAAAATGCTCCATCCGTACTCCCTTGCATATCACCTACTCAGAGGTGTTCACTGCCTAACATACAAAGCTATGTCAAACACAGGGCTGTTGGATATGCTCCATGTAAAACACTCACAATCCCTCCGACCTGTGAACCCAAAACCACGAGTGAAATACAAAAAGGAAGGGGTGTACCCATTTACCTTATGGATACCCACACCTTCAGGTTAGTGGCACAGCATGAGGCCTAGGAGACCATGCAAGTGCAACTAACATTGGCCAAAGCTGCCCATCACATTGTAGCCTGCTACAGCTCACGTACCTTGTCTCAGGAACCTCACTCAGTATTCAGGAGAATAGTGGAAAGTATAAAGGTCCTATCAAACACCATTATATGAGGAGATTATAACTACCCAAACAGTGAGTGGTGGAATTAGTCATGTACAATGTACTTTGCCCAATGTTTCCTAGAGTTTAAAAACCCTAACACCCTGGAACAGCTGGTCACCATGCATACTAGAGGTGACAACATACTGGACATGATCATCACCAACATGGGGTACCAGTGTGCCACTACAGAGATAAACCCCTTGTTGGTAATATCAGATCATGAAGTATTCACACTGGACATACACATCCGGCACCCCCACCCAGTCAATGAAACCACTGTGAAGACATTTGCAAAAGCAAACTGCACACTTCCCAAGACCAAAGTGGAGCATTCCAAAGCACTCTTGCTATAGGATAATGGTATACAATCTGCAGAATCACTTACAAGTGCATCCTATGATCATCTACAGGGATGCATGGAATGAGACATCACAAATAAAACCAAGATGCAGTCCTCCAAAAATAGGACAACAATCATGTGGCTGTTGCCCATAAATAAGCTAGACAACAGAAGGAGGAAATGAACACATGATAGAGCCAACTTCACTACAGGAAAGGCAGCACTGATCATTATCAGGGGGAAACAATGATCACTCATAAAAAATCCAAGGACAGTTTCAAAAGACAAATGAAGTACCTTAACAAGAGGATTACTGGCCTCAAATAGTCACCCTATGCAACAAAACTGAATGTAACCCAATCTGTACTCCATTGCATACTGTCTACTCAGGAGATCTCTGCCCAACAGACAGGTCCATGTCATGGTTACACTCAGATCTGATTTGAGTTACAGCTCAATGGCAGTAAATGTACAGAGCCAACTGATAATGCCAACATCCTGGCAGATAGGATCACTGTTAACTTTACCCCCCTCTCACCCATGAAAGAGCACATCTCTATAATGGAAGACTGCAAAGTTGCTGTTATCACGGCCGCACAAGTAATAAACACTCTCCAAAGCCAGTATCACAGCAGCCATAGGACCAGAAAACTTTCCAGGCTGCTTAGTATCTACCTCCCTGACGTAAACATTAACATGGCTGGTCTGTGGCTGCTGAAGTTTCCAGAGGACTGCAAACTAGGAGCCATAACTGTAAACACAAAAGATGTGGACATCCTACAAAAGGGCCTCACTGAGACAGATGGCTGCTGTCAAAGCCATGGGCTCTAGCTCAATGCCAAAAATGTGCATTGTCATCCCCTTAGTTAAAAACTCAGTAGCCAAGAACTACAACAGAGGTGGTAGTATACTTCACACCGAAAGTGTGACAAGAGACCCTGGGTCACAGGTGGACAGTGGATACAACTGTGATACTCACATTCCCACAGTAGTCAGGAAACCCTCCTATGTGGCACACCCAATCACAAAATGTGTCACATGCAGAATAGAAAAGGATAATGTTCCTCTCTGCTCATCACTCACTAGAACTATAATAGAGTATAACGCCACTGCTGCTATGTACCTCACAAGACAACTACAACAACTGGAAGGCCAGCAGCCATACCTCACAAAGAGCATTAGTGGCCTGAATTGCATGCCATACACAAACCATCTCAAAATGCTCCATCCGTACTCCCTTGCATATCACCTACTCAGAGGTGTTCACTGCCTAACATACAAAGCTATGTCAAACACAGGGCTGTTGGATATGCTCCATGTAAAACACTCACAATCCCTCCGACCTGTGAACCCAAAACCACGAGTGAAATACAAAAGGAAGGGTGTACCCATTTACCTTATGGATACCCACACCTTCAGGTTAGTGGCACAGCATGAGGCCTAGGAGACCATGCAAGTGCAACTAACATTGGCCAAAGCTGCCCATCACATTGTAGCCTGCTACAGCTCACGTACCTTGTCTCAGGAACCTCACTCAGTATTCAGGAGAATAGTGGAAAGTATAAAGGTCCTATCAAACACCATTATATGAGGAGATTATAACTACCCAAACAGTGAGTGGTGGAATTAGTCATGTACAATGTACTTTGCCCAATGTTTCCTAGAGTTTAAAAACCCTAACACCCTGGAACAGCTGGTCACCATGCATACTAGAGGTGACAACATACTGGACATGATCATCACCAACATGGGGTACCAGTGTGCCACTACAGAGATAAACCCTTGTTGGTAATATCAGATCATGAAGTATTCACACTGGACATCCACATCCGGCACCCCCACCCAGTCAATGAAACCACTGTGAAGACATTTGCAAAAGCAAACTGCACACTTCCCAAGACCAAAGTGGAGCATTCCAAAGCACTCTTGCTATAGGATAATGGTATACAATCTGCAGAATCACTTACAAGTGCATCCTATGATCATCTACAGGGATGCATGGAATGAGACATCACAAATAAAACCAAGATGCAGTCCTCCAAAAATAGGACAACAATCATGTGGCTGTTGCCCATAAATAAGCTAGACAACAGAAGGAGGAAATGAACACATGATAGAGCCAACTTCACTACAGGAAAGGCAGCACTGATCATTATCAGGGGGAAACAATGATCACTCATAAAAAATCCAAGGACAGTTTCAAAAGACAAATGAAGTACCTTAACAAGAGGATTACTGGCCTCAAATAGTCACCCTATGCAACAAAACTGAATGTAACCCAATCTGTACTCCATTGCATACTGTCTACTCAGGAGATCTCTGCCCAACAGACAGGTCCATGTCATGGTTACACTCAGATCTGTTTTGAGTTACAGCTCAATGGCAGTAAATGTACAGAGCCAACTGATAATGCCAACATCCTGGCAGATAGGATCACTGTTAACTTTACCCCCCTCTCACCCATGAAAGAGCACATCTCTATAATGGAAGACTGCAAAGTTGCTGTTATCACGGCCGCACAAGTAATAAACACTCTCCAAAGCCAGTATCACAGCAGCCATAGGACCAGAAAACTTTCCAGGCTGCTTAGTATCTACCTCCCTGACGTAAACATTAACATGGCTGGTCTGTGGCTGCTGAAGTTTCCAGAGGACTGCAAACTAGGAGCCATAACTGTAAACACAAAAGATGTGGACATCCTACAAAAGGGCCTCACTGAGACAGATGGCTGCTGTCAAAGCCATGGGCTCTAGCTCAATGCCAAAATGTGCATTGTCATCCCCTTAGTTAAAAACTCAGTAGCCAAGAACTACAACAGAGGTGGTAGTATACTTCACACCGAAAGTGTGACAAGAGACCCTGGGTCACAGGTGGACAGTGGATACAACTGTGATACTCACATTCCCACAGTAGTCAGGAAACCCTCCTATGTGGCACACCCAATCACAAAATGTGTCACATGCAGAATAGAAAAGGATAATGTTCCTCTCTGCTCATCACTCACTAGAACTATAATAGAGTATAACGCCACTGCTGCTATGTACCTCACAAGACAACTACAACAACTGGAAGGCCAGCAGCCATACCTCACAAAGAGCATTAGTGGCCTGAATTGCATGCCATACACAAACCATCTCAAAATGCTCCATCCGTACTCCCTTGCATATCACCTACTCAGAGGTGTTCACTGCCTAACATACAAAGCTATGTCAAACACAGGGCTGTTGGATATGCTCCATGTAAAACACTCACAATCCCTCCGACCTGTGAACCCAAAACCACGAGTGAAATACAAAAAGGAAGGGGTGTACCCATTTACCTTATGGATACCCACACCTTCAGGTTAGTGGCACAGCATGAGGCCTAGGAGACCATGCAAGTGCAACTAACATTGGCCAAAGCTGCCCATCACATTGTAGCCTGCTACAGCTCACGTACCTTGTCTCAGGAACCTCACTCAGTATTCAGGAGAATAGTGGAAAGTATAAAGGTCCTATCAAACACCATTATATGAGGAGATTATAACTACCCAAACAGTGAGTGGTGGAATTAGTCATGTACAATGTACTTTGCCCAATGTTTCCTAGAGTTTAAAAACCCTAACACCCTGGAACAGCTGGTCACCATGCATACTAGAGGTGACAACATACTGGACATGATCATCACCAACATGGGGTACCAGTGTGCCACTACAGAGATAAACCCCTTGTTGGTAATATCAGATCATGAAGTATTCACACTGGACATCCACATCCGGCACCCCCACCCAGTCAATGAAACCACTGTGAAGACATTTGCAAAAGCAAACTGCACACTTCCCAAGACCAAAGTGGAGCATTCCAAAGCACTCTTGCTATAGGATAATGGTATACAATCTGCAGAATCACTTACAAGTGCATCCTATGATCATCTACAGGGATGCATGGAATGAGACATCACAAATAAAACCAAGATGCAGTCCTCCAAAAATAGGACAACAATCATGTGGCTGTTGCCCATAAATAAGCTAGACAACAGAAGGAGGAAATGAACACATGATAGAGCCAACTTCACTACAGGAAAGGCAGCACTGATCATTATCAGGGGGAAACAATGATCACTCATAAAAAATCCAAGGACAGTTTCAAAAGACAAATAGCCAAGGAATGTAAGAATAACAACCACAAAGCCTTTGGTAGCTATACCAGACATGAAGGTGTCAACTTCCAAATATGCTGTCAGCTACTGATAATAGGAAAGAAAAACAACAAACCAACTTTCATTGCACACATCCAGGGGGACAGGTTCAGTGTACACTCCCCCCCATCACTCCCAAATGGGCCTGTGTCCATCACAGAAGGATGCAGAGCCTCAGACATCATGGACATCCAGGTAAAGACAGCCCTCACCAAAGCTAAGAACACAGCATCAGTGTGACTGGATGGTGTCCCAGGCTGCATCCTACACTAGGCCCATGAGGAGCTAGACCCTCACCTGCATTCATTGTCCAGGCACAAGCGTACCAAGGACATAGATGGAGGTGAAAGTAGTCCACACAGGCCACCTGGACCACACAAAGGACTTTCCACACCATTCCCCACTCTGTCAACATGGACAAGCGTACCAGCTGGAACATTAACAGCTATGTCACAGGATGGGTGGCCAGGTGGCTCACAGATCAAACACACATGTTCAGAGTTGCTGGTGCCATGTCCAGCTTTAAGCCAGTCACAAATGGCATCCCACAGGTCTTGGTCCTGGGACCCCACCTTTTCATTAGATACTGCTCAGAGGTACAGGCAAGCACAGGAGGTGTATGGCTGAACAGTTCTGCAGATGAATGGTAACTGTGGTCCATAATCAACTGTACGGCTAACACAGACATCCTCCAGAAGTTTCTTACAGAGACAGATACCTGGTGTCAAAACAATGCCCTGAAGTTGAATGCCAAAGAATGCATAGTCATCCCATTTGGGTACAACAAAGTGCACACAAATTAACACATAGGTGGTAATCCAGTATGTACGGAGAAAGTCATTATGGCCCTGGGGACACAGGTAGATAGTAAACTCCCCTTTGATGGACACATGGCCAAGGTGTTTAGACATTCCTTCAATGTAGCTCACCTAATGTCACCTAATGTAACTCACTCTGTATAGTCCTATGATGTCACCATCCTACAAATAAACCTGTGGAAAGGATAACTCACAGTAATATGTATAGCACGGCATGTAAATGCATACTTCTGTGGTGTCATAAAGTAGTTAGGTGGTGGTTTGACTCCTGCACTCCACAAGTTTGTGTGTGGTCTCCTTGGGAAGGAGCAACCTTTTAGGAGAGTAGTCAGACACCTTAAAAGTGGTAAACCATTCTTTGTCAAGTCTGATGATGTCACCATCCTACATATATACCTGTGGAATAGGGAGCACCTAGTAATGTGCATAGCGCGTTGTGTTAATGCGTACTCCTCTAGTATCATGCAGTAGGGAGGTAGGGGTTTAAATCCTGCACTTGACAACTGTGTTTGTGTGTTGTTTCCTTGGGAAAGAGCAACCTTTTAAGAGAGTAGTCAGACACTTTAAAAGTGGTAAACCATTCTTTGTCAAGTCTGATGATGTCACCATCCTACAAACATACCTGTGGAAAAGAGAAACCTCAGTAATGTATATAGTGCGTTGTGTTAATGCGTGCTCCTTTAGTATCATGAAGCAGTTAGGTAGGAGTTTAAATCCTGCACTTGACAAGTATGTGTTTGTGTGTTGTCTCCTTGGGAAGGAGCAATGTTTTAGGAGAGTAGTCAGACACCTTAAAAGTGGTAAACCATTCTTTGTCAAGTCTGATGATGTCACCATCCTACAAGTATACCTGTGGAAAATAGTGCCCCCAGTAATGTATATAGCACGTTATGTTAATGTGTACTCTTCTAGTATTATGAGGCAGTTAAGTAGGGGTTTGAATCCTGCACTTGTCAAGTGTGTGTATGTGTTTGTGTGTGGCCTCCTTGGGAAGGAGCAACCTTTTAGGACAGTAGTAAAACACCTTAAAGGTGTTAAACCAATTTTTGTCAAGTCTGATGATATCACCATCCTACAAATATACCTGTGGAAAAAAGAATCTCCAGTGATGTATATAGCATGTCGTGTTAACGCGTACTCCTCTAGTATCATGAAGTAGTTAGGTATGGGTTTGAATCCTACACTTGGTGAGTGTGTGTGCTCTATGTGTGTGACAATGTTGGTCATTGTGTCAGGGGTTTTGCTTTTACCACCGTATGACATATCAGTAGGCATAGCACATGTGAGGTAGCTGTGAGGCAAATAGATACACGTACATGTTACCTCAATCATTGCATGTGTGTGAACTCTGCTTTGTCCAAGTACACAGCTGTCATCTTTGCCAAACTGTGCTGCTGCTTCACAGACCTTAGGTCACATCTGTATGTTTGTGAAAAGGCCAGCCACTGCAGTGATGCCTGGCCTAGGTCATCCGTGTCACACACACTCATTATGATTTCTATTGAATTGTGTGAGGGAGGGTTTATGGCTGAGGCATATGTCTGACCTGTTCAAATGCAGCAGAGTCTGTCAATGATGACTATGCATTATAGGTGTACAACAACCTGTGTGGACATGCATGCAGACCCCTTCTTGCTTATGTGATCCACCGAGGGATTTCAAAATACCTTAGGGAATGTGATTATCAAAGGTGAGATGACGTAACACTAGGTTGCATGTACAAATCGGTACTAGTTCATCATGTTGGTGGCTACTACCTATGTGGTACTGTGGCGATACTATGTTCCATAAAGGTGGATGATTATGCCTAGTTTTGCCTATAGCTTTACAACATGGGTTCGACAACAGGTATCTGTCTCTATGATACCCTTGTGGAGGATGTGTGTGTCACCTGGAGAATGCAGTATAGGCCACAGTATGCAGTAGCACATGTGGACAGACATATCCCTACTGTGATTGCTTGTACCTAAGAGAGCCATATGCCGAATAGGAGTGGTCCCAGTAATGGGTGCAGCTGAATACCACTGGTTACTGGCATAGTATAGTACCTGAAGGATCCAAATGTTGCTGTGTGTCCTACGTCTGTGTGTCAGTTGTCAACACATCATCTATCGATTGTTATGGTCAGGCTGTTGAAGTCATGTATACTACCAGAATGCAAAACAGTGACAGATAGTAACAGTATCACCCACAGCACAGTGTCAAAACATGTAATACACACATGTGTAGTCAGGTTCCAAAATGTGGCACTATGGGAGCGGCTGTTGTTTGAGGGACATTCGTGGTGACTGACAGCAGCTGATGTTGCTGGCATATGTCCATGTCAATGACTCAACCATCCCGCACTGTCCTGACACATGGACATGATATTGAGGAGGACATCTAGTGTCACTCCCCAATGTCTATCGGTGATATCAGTGTAATTGTAGATGGCACCAGCTAGGTCACGGATACTGTCTATTACGGTGGTATGTGCCCTCTGTGCCCTCAGTCCCTGTCTGGTGTATGGTTCCATATGTGCCTTTGCCTCCATGACAGCCTGGAATATGCGTGAGGTACTTAGACCTGTGTCACGTCTGCCAGTGGCATGATGGGCAGCAGTGCTCTGAAGAGAACCCCTGGACATCTGCCTATGTGGCACCCTTCCAGACATCTGGGTATGGCTGCTGTGTCAGGATGCATGTGCCATGGATACCACACAGTCCTGGCCAATGCCGGCTGTACGCTGTCCCTCTGTTAAGGGCATTGGTAATGGATGTAATGGCAGTATGACTGTGTGCATGGATGGGGTGGACACTTGTGTAGTGTCGATTGGTGGCCCAACGATAGACCCTGGCAAACATGCCTGTGCCTCAACACACCTGACATCATTGTCACTATCATGCTCAGTGACATCAGTTTCCCTGCTGCATTGAACCAGCCCAGTATCAGCACCTGTGAGAGGGAGACAGGAAACACACTTTACGACCTGTACATGATGTCAGCACACATGCACTCATGCACACATGAACACATGCACACATGCACACATGCACACATGAACACATGCACACATGGACACATGCACACATGAGCACATGCACACATGAACACATGAACACATGCACACATGCACACATGCACACTCCTCACTAGTACAGACACACACACACACACACACACACACACACACACACACACACACCACCAGCAATCCCGAACATACTCAATAGCGTGTGATGTTGGGGTACAGTATCACAAGCCAAACATTTATAGCAAACGTAACAGCATGCAGGATGTGTGTTGCTCAGCAGCATGCAGTGTGAGTGTAGACAGCCATTGCTAATAACAGTATACATGGCCTTGATGCATGTGTGTTTTGTTCAGTGAATGGCCTCACCCTGGAACGCAATGTGTACATGGACACAACATTGCTGTGCAGGTATTAAAAGCCCTGCAGTGTCCTGTGCACCATCAGTCATAGGTATACATACCATGGCTGGATGTGTATCAGTGTGTCACATAGATATCCATTACTGATTAGAGCATCTGTGTCTTTAGCAGATTATTGTGGACACAGTTGTAGCACATGCATGATATGTATACACACAGGATGAGTGGTGCATGTATACCTGATGGAATACCATTGCTCAACATAGCCAGTGTACAGTGGTTATGGTGAGTGTATGACATATTGTGTACATCCACTGCCAGCCATGACATGGCATGCTACCACACAACTGAAACATGAAACATCACACATATAAAATGTGTGTCATGTGACCTATACACCCCATAGCATTACAAGACATATGTGTGTCACTTTCTACAAATGGGGATTGCTATGCATATTGCGTATATGTGCATATGTATGCACACACACAACATTGAGGTGCATAGCAATTCATGATATGTGTATTACTGTGGCCACTGTAACTGGATGGGGTGTAGTACCATGAGCCATCATCATGCAGCATCATGTGGTCACTCAAGGCTACTAATGTGTGCCAGACCAGCACATAGGATGCTGTACCTGAACTGCAGTACCATGGCTACAGTCACCATTTCACAGCCAGTTGTTACATGGGTTTGTGGGGTGCCCAATAGGGGGCATTGCCTAACACAAATGTGTTATGTGTTGAAGAGTGTTGCTCAGCCACATGTGAGGCATCTACCCCTCACGTATATTAAGTGTGCTGTGTGGATGAGGTTTGGGATACTGTAGTGTGACCTTACCGTGGGTGTCTGAATACACCATGTGTAGCATGTTAACGTGTACTGCGTATGACAAAGGTGTGTAAGTTGTGTGCATGTGTATCGACTCTGCCTATCTGATGTCCACTACAGTGTTGCCACAATTGTGTGGGATGCTGTGTGTATTGTATGTGTTTTAGGCAGCAACCCACGTTACTAGGATGTACATAGTCTCACAGCAAACATACACAGTATGCATTATCTGTAGGTGTGTTACGTGTACATAGCCTACACCTCACCTATGACATGCACATTTAATTAGCAATATTAAAGGTATAACACACTCACCAGTATGGCTCTGCTTCCTTGCTGTCACACCAGAGGGACCTACAAGGATGTCAGACACTTTGTCAGTGGCAACAACTGTGGCATTGCTACTGTGTGTTTGCAGTCTTACAGTAGTACAATGGTGGACAGTCACAGACCTACAGATTATATTCCTAATTATTACTATTGCACAACACTAGGCACCACATCGTCTAACTACACAGTACACATCTCACATAAGCATGCTCTACCAATAGAGGTAACAGTATTCTACAGCTATGCCATCTTACCTGCATGCTCCATGTCAACTTGCTGGGTGGCTCCAGCCTCCATGATGATACATGTTAATTGCTGTGGTTGTTGTTGGCCAGGAGCCACCTGGCTCAGAAGCAGCTCCTCCATTCTGGTGAGAGGAGGATGGATGGCTATCCCCCCACCCGTGGCAAGCTGTTGTCTGTGGATATCAGACGCATGCTGCCAGACATGTCTAATTAAATTACTGCAGTGATAGCGTACCTGCTCATATGTCCGATTATGCATGCCTATGTCATTTACCCTACGGACAATATCCTGCCACAGCGCAGCCCACTCATGCTGGTCCTGGCTGGTTCTGGAGAACAGCAGCGCATAGTGCTGCACCAAGCTCACTGTGATGGCTTCCTCCTCGGATGTGCAATAAACAATATGTGTGAGGAAGTCATGTGGCACACGTGACATTCTAAAGTACAGATATAAATTAACTGCCATATATAGCAACCTATTGGCTGTCAGAAGATACACACTTTCAATACCACATATCAGTTCTCAACATACAGATGCCTCACAGTGCCTGGCACACTCTGTATATCAAACCATGTTTTGCACAGCAACAAACTTATAACAGTATGTAAGACTATGCAACAGTACATGGCACACTGTATGTGACACAATGCACCACCTAGCCACAGGAGGTATATAACATGCTAATGCATCATGAAATATGTAATCCATTGCAATGAATGTAAAGTCCACTGACAGTATTGCCAGTATACCACACTAGTCATTGATGGCAGACCCCTGCCTATCATATGTGCACATTCATTAATATAGGTGGCATACCATTGTACTAGACTATACATGTTGCTAGATACGCAGTTATATCCTGTAACACACATATGACCGAGGCCATGTTACAGGCATACCCACACACACAGCAGACATACCTAACAGACACAAAGGTATGGTGACCCAGGTGACCTTTACCTCTGTACCTTACAGTACTGTGTGTCAGTAGTTACCAGACCTTATGCCTAAGGTATGTAATCTGTGAGGTCTGCAGGGAACACACATAACAGTGATTCCAATAAATGTGCACGTACACCATACTGTGCTGTTTAGGCATACAGCTTTAGGTAGTACTACAGTTCATACAGGAATTGGATTCACCAGCAGTAATGCCCAATAAGCATACATGTACTGCTTTAGCCTACAGTGGGGCACCCCAGTTGACAACAAGAGACTACGTCAGACCATATGGCATGCTGCTTTTTCTACCTAACAATTGCATACACATCTATTGCTGGGATAACAGCTAGGACACATAATACCATGACTGAAACAGTTTCCCACTAAGCTATCACACATATACCAAACTCTGACACATTTACCGACACATTCACCATCACACTCAGTCACCTCACATATCGATTATTGCGACAAGTACATGTGGGTGTGTATCACTTCATAGGTAGGTAAGACTCTATTGGCCTTAGGGCCTATAGAACTCTAGCCATACGCTACCCTGGCCTCTGACACACAGGTATTTAAATTTCACATGGCCCAGTCAAGCAGAGATACTGAGGTGATTGCCTGGGTGTATTCACTATCTCCCATACAGTCTCCAGGATTATTTATGACAACTGGTAATTAGGAGTTTTGTTTGCTATGGATAGTTGGTTAGTTCCAGAGTATGGGATGTCTCTGAGATAGGAATCTATCCCTCCAGCATGTGCTGTTTATTGTTGTCAAAGGGTTTGGGTCCCAAGAGCTTGTGGTTCATACAGATTGTGATCTGTTTATGTGGAGCATGTCCAACAGATCTGGGTTTGACATAGCTTAGTATGTCAGTCAGAGGTCACCTCTGGGTAGGCGGTATGCAACACAGTGTAGTTGTGGGTCGTTGGGATGGTCTGCATAGGGCATCTGTTTGTCGATGGTATCACACTTTGTGAGGTATGTCTGTGTCCTTTCCACTTGCTGTAGATGTCTTGTGAGGTACATACCACATGGGACATTGTACTCTATACTGGGTCTTATGTGTGTGAAGTAGAGGGGAACAGAGACCTATTTTTCCCTGGATGACACACCTTTTGTGATGACGTGTGCCACGTAGTGGGATTACATGACTAGTGTGGCACTGTGACTATCGAATGGAAGACTAATGTCTACCTGTGTCCCATGGTCTCTTATCACACCTTCGGTGTTGAGTAGGCTACCACCTATGTGGTAGTTCATGGGTACTGAGTCTTTGCAAGGAGGGATGCCAATGCAGTGTCAACATTGAGCTTGAGTCCATGGCTTTGTCACCAGGCATCTGTTGCAGTAATTATGACCCTGTCTCTCTCTCTCTCTCTCTATATATATATATATATATGTATATAAATATATCTATATACACACATACATATGAACATCCATTGCTGTACATATAGATATATATATATAGGCACATATACAGTCCACCTGTCATGGTGGGTATATGAAGTATGGGAAGGTTGTTACATATACAGTTATGTCATAACATTGCACAGTGTTGTGCAGAATGCGTTTAAGATGTTCTCAGCCCATGTAGCTTTAGCAGGCCTCACTGGCTGCAACACTGAAAACCTATATCTACTGTGGCCTAGTGGTACTTCATGCAGTCTAGTGTGTCCAAGGTCCTGGGTTCAAGACTGACAGTGGTGTTTTATTTTGCTGCTGAGCAGAACAAGGTCCCTCATATGCAGGGTGACTAAGGCACTTTTAAGCAGTTGTAAGCAGGTTTGCACATGTTTGTGCGATGCTTAGCAATACTTTGCTAAGTGCGCACATGTGCACACTCGCTTAAACCCACTTACTACTGCTTTCAAGCGCTTACTCCTGCTAACCCCTGTGCTCATTTCTTTGAAAGAAAAGAAAATGGGGAGATAGGAAAGTGGTGAAAAAGGGACACAAAAAGGGAAAGACAGTAGGGAAAACAGCTCGGGATGTGCAGGATGGGTGTAGGGAAGGTCCATAGCTGCCCATTTCTTTAACAGCAACAGCTGTGCATATACTAGTAATTTGGAGGGAATTTTGAAACCTTCCACCCCTGAGAGAGGGGTGAGGACAACAAAGTATGTTGTACTGCCAATTGAATTTCAGTGTCTGTGTCCAGCAAACATTTGTGTAAAATGGGCAGCTATGTATGAGGCGTAATTATTTTGTGGGAGCTGATTGCCCATTTTTTTTTTCAGGTGAGAGTGGAATGTGAGGTAGGGGAAGTAGGTATGTTGTGGGAGGTAGGTTGGGGAGGTAAAGAGACAAGACAAATAAGATGCATACAGGGGCGGAATATGACACATGGGATGGGTGAACACAATTGACGGGGAAGGATGTTTGGAAATTGCAATCCCATGAGCCCACAGATGGTAACAGTGGAACTGAGATCCCCACCCATGGGCAGTCACCACTGCACCTTCACAGCCCGGAGGGTGGCTGTGCTGGGGGCTACGTAGGTGGGATAGGCTCACCCATGAGTCGCACTACTCTTGCCTCGAGCTGGCATAGGGGATCAGCGACTGAACACTGTATCTCCCTATGCACCACAGCCCGGACCCTTCGGAGGGTGACAGGTGGCCCTCCTCCAGCCACGCTTGCACGGGGGGGGGGGGCCCCATCCCCTGCAATGCTTCCACCTGAAGGTGGCACAGGACCAATGGAGGAGGGGGTCCCGGGCTGGGCACCGGACCTACTGGTGCCAGGTGCAATCGCCAGCTGAGGAGAGACAGGTGGGTCCGCTGGGACTGGCCTTCCCATACATTCTGTGTTTAGGTGTATGTAATCACAACATAGCCAACAGCATTCCAAATTAGTTGTAACAGCATGCAGTAATATTCCCATTAACCCAACACACCAGAGTTCCAACAGTTGAACAGCATGCATAACACATGCATATATTGAACGACAGTGGACATTCCAACAGCATGCAGGGATGACTGGTGGCAACAGGCCACCAAGATTGTGGTGTTTGAACAGGGCACATGCATAAAAGTTATGCAGATATTTATAAACCAATTGGACATATGTCCCAACAAATGTTTTGAGATTACACATACCCACTGAGGTGTGGAATTGCATTGTTTATGCACATACAGTAGAGTGTAAAAAGATACCTCCATTAACAACTTATATTAACTTATAGTTTACACTACATTCCTATTGACTGCAGGTATATATCCACTACATGTATTATTTCACTGGGCAATGTCCAGTACATTGTGGGATGTGTTTTGCTAGTTAATTATGTACCTGACCTGTATCTAATATATAAACTGTCCAGGATGCAGATGTTACTGCTACATATTTATATATTTTATTTATATTCATATGTCTACATATCTGGATGTGTTCTGGTGACATTACCAGTTAAATTTTAACAGCCCCCTATATTTTTTGCAGCACACTCACATTTCCGGTGCACACAGTTACAAGCTACTCATGTGCCAGATTTACCTATACATGCCAGCCTTGAAACTACAGTTGAGGACTGTATATATGCTTAAGAGATACTGCCACTCCCTTTGTACTCTTTGTATGGGCCTACCCAAGTGTGGGTTGACAGCGCTTAATACAACACTACTATTTCTATACTGCAATAGTACATCTACATTTCAAAGAAGGTGACACAGACACACTACAGGTGTTATACCTTTATTAATTAAATTACACACTTTTCTAGTGGCTCTCTCATTTATTTGTTATTAAAGTGCATGCAGACATCTTATTCAGGATGTATTATACCTTCATTTACAGTTTACAACACTCTTTTTCTGGCTCTCTCACTTATTCTATATAACAATACATGCAGGGAAATAATTCAGGACTTATTATACCTTTATTAATGGGTTACAACACTCTTTTTCAGGCTCTCTCACTTATTTTACATAACAGTTCATGCAGAGAGGTTATTCAACCCTTATTATACATTTATTATTGGGCTGAGACACTTTTAGCCAGGCTCTCTCACTTATTTTATAAAACAGTACATGCAGACAAATTACTAACCTGCCTGGTGGCGCAGCCTTAGCAGCCTATCTGCATAGGCTTACTGATTCACAGCACGGACACCTGCAGCTGTGAAGTAAATGAAGTGATATTGAGACATATACCTATCCATACTATCTACTACACTAGCAATTTGTACATACTTCAGTCCATGGCTACCTACTCAGTAGTGGGGCATTTTGAATCCCATGACCTCCTGTATCCATTGGTTCAGTAGATCCTGCTTCCATCTCTTCAGGTCTGCATGGTGATGTCTGACCTGCTCACCAGTCCAAGGGACGCCTGTGGCACTGGTGAGTTCATGTGCAAGACGGTTCCAGGCCTCTGCTTTGTATTCCATGCCCTGGAACTGGCCCTGCAGGAGTCTAGCATCATGACGATGGACGAGGAGCCAAACCATCAGTTTTGACTCCTCAATACCCCACTGTTGTGCTCGGAAGTGAGAGCCCTCTTCGACACCAGCCAATGCTGCCTGCAGATGGGAGCTGCAACCAGTTATGGTGAGTATTCCTGCCTATGGAGCTTATATATGCCTCATTTCCCGCACTTATTTGTGATTGGCCGGATTTAAAAGTTCTCAACTGAATGCACACCTGCTTAGCACTGGCTAAACTTTGATTCATATGTATATATGTGACTCCAAGAAACAATGAAGTGTAGCTAAGGTAAGGCTCCAGATTCCAGATAAATGTAGAGAAATACACCAATAAATCCTTTCAGTAGCACTGACTTTATTAAAACAAAAGCGCTTTCACATATAGCTTCATCAGGTGTATATAACAAAGTAAAAACACACACCTTTTTATATCATTCATTCCAGTCACATGGTATCAATTAATCAAGCCTTGAAAACATATTCCACTAAAAATAATAGAATCAAATATATTTCCTAACTACGCAAAGACTTCTTATATAATATGGGTTTGATAGGGACACAGTCATTCAAACCATGCCCATAATTCGCTCTAAGCCTCACAATCCAGTTAGCTTCCATTTCTTCAGTCCGGGATTTAATATCACCTCCACTAATGGTGCAGTATGTTCTACCTATCACTACAAACTTAAAAGTATGATGTTCACAGACATTAGTGACATGTTTCACTAAAGCATTAACATTACTCCCTTTCTCTATGTGGTAAAGATGCTCTCTTATTCTCTCTTTTAAAGTACGATCCGTTTTGCCAACATAAAATTTATTACATATTAAACAGCTGGCTAAATAGACCACATGTGATGTATCACAGGTCGCATTCACTCTAATATCAAATATATGCCCAGTATCCTGATGTTTAAAATATAAGTCTATTTATCCATTTACATGAATTACATATACCACACGGTTTTGTCCCATATACTTGTTCATTACGTATTTGATCTTTCATTGTGCATAACCTTCTCTTCAAGTTTTTCTTTTATTTAAATGAAAATTGAGGCTTCAATCCCACTATATCTCTTATTTGATTATCAGTAACAAGAATGTTCCAATGTTCATTAATAATAACTGTATACTTTACAACATCCCTAGTATATGGAACACACATTCTAAGCTTATTGTCATATACTTATCTATTTTTTTTTTGTGGTCTCTCTGAAAAATAAGGTTTAGCTCTTGTCCCCTCTTAATTTCTTAACTTGTGTAATATTATTTTGGATCATTACCTCTTCATAACCTCTCTCTAAGCGTTCACTGGCTGTTCCTATTATTTGCCTTTCATATTCATCATTCTTCACATTTAATCTGGAGGCTCTTAAAAATTGATTTTGAACTACATTTTTAAAAATATAATTGGGGTGCATGCTATCTCTACTCAGTAGTTTATTAGCATGACATTCCTTTTTATACATCCTTGTAGTAATTCTATGCACATCATCTTTCTCTACAAACACATCTAAAAAGTTGATACCTTTAACTGAATAATTTAAAGTAAATTTTAAAAAATCCGAAGACCCATTAATAAATGCAACAAACTCCATTAATTGTGTGATAGTCCCTCTCCATAAAAAGAAAAGGTCATCCACAAACCTTCTATAAAATAAAATAAAATCTTTAAATGGACCTCCTAATAAATATTCCATTTCCCAGATGGACATAACTGCATTTGCAACTATTGGAGCACGAACTCCCCATTGCAACACCATTTCTCTGCCAAAAAATAGTCTTGCCATATATAAAAACATTATTTTCAAGCACTATACTCATTAATGTTTGGATTAGCTCAGTTTTCTTAATATCAAAAGCCCCACTTCTCTCTAACAACTTCCTTAAATTCTTAATACGAGCTCCATTCGGAATGACAGTAAATAGGGAAACCACATCTAAAGTAACAAAAATAATATTCTCAAATAAAAAACCTTGGTTTGTATATTCATATAAATCACACAAAAATGCTCTGTATATTTTAAAATCAATACAGAACCATCTAATAAAACTTTAAAGGTTTTTCTAAAAAAATTGAAATCAGCTCCGTACTCCAGCCATTTCTTGCAACTATAGGCCTCATAGGGGGCCTATGTGGGCATTTGTGGAGCTTTGGTAGCCCTTGTATTGTAGTAATAGTGGGATTTATTATAGTGAAATATTTAACAAGTTCACCATTGATAGAACTTATGTCCCCCAAGTGCTTGATTAAACTTTGAATGTTATATACCATCTCTTTCACTTGTATGGGTGTGACAATCTGATAAAAATTTCTATCATTAAGCATTTCATACATCAGAGTGTCATAGTCCAATCTATCCATTAAAAAATGTGTCCACCCTTATCTGCTGGCCTTATGATCAAATTAGCTTCATTCTCTAACTGTTGTAGAGCTCTAAATTCATCTTTACTTAAATTATGCCATTTGTTTTTAACCTTATATAATTTCTGTTGATTATACACTTTATAAATATCAGAAATGCATATTTGCTCGAAGGCATTAACTAAAACAGTTTGTTTAGGCACACATACACTGGGTTTTCTAAAACAAAAGCCATGCATATCACATGTTTGTTGATACATAGATTTCAAAGTCAGATTCCGTGTGAACATTTTCAAATCAAAAATAATGTCTGTAATGCTCATATCTACACTAGGTATGAATGAGAGTCCTTTTTCCAACACAGAAAGTTCAAAGTTGGATAAAGAACGTGTAGATAAATTAACAACTAATGTCTTACTTGTTGGAACGCTTTCTTGATGGTATAAGGGTTGATATTCTCTTTGTCGAGCTTCCTTTTGTATCTTGTTGTACTCCTTCCCCTCTGCTGGCTTCTCTGTCACCCCCCCTCCCCTCCTGTTTGCTGATCTTTCTCTCATGGGGAGCGGGAAGCTCAAGCCGGTGGTGCTCAAACTTCCTAAAAAACTTTTAGAGGTCTCTAGTTTGTCAGCCCCAAAAGTATTAGGAGAATCATCAGCTGCTCTATGTAGTTCAGATGTATATATGTGTTGACAGTCCATGCACATCAAATGCTGTCATGGCTTAGTGGATTAGTACTGTGATTATGGTGCTCACTATCCCGGGTTCGAGACCTATCATTGCTTTTTTATTTTACTACTGGCCTGACCAGTAGGGGGTGAGGCTGTGTTTAGCCGATTTTGCTCAACTTTGCCCAAAGTTGCTAGATGTTGCTCTACATTGCCCGATGTTACCATACATTGCCCGACGTTGCGCAAGTTAGCGTGGTGCGCACCTCCGCGCAAACATGTTTGGTTTTCGCTAGTTGGCGCGATGCGCAGCTCCATGCAAAGCTATTACGCTAGTTAAAGCAGTGCTTAGCTATGGGCAATTATATTGCACTAGTTAAAGCAGTGCTTAGCTATGGGCAATTATTCTTAAATATGCTTAATACTGGCAAATGTTGCTTAGCAGTGCTTCACATTGCTTAAGATAGGTTACTCATGCATTCATTATTATGCATGAACGTTTCACTTTCTTATATATATTTATAATATCGTTCACTACTACATAGGCCATTTCAATGCATTTTAATATGATTTAAAAGGTAAATGTCAGGATTTATTTTTATGCACAAATTTCCTACTGAAAAAGGAGAGGGGAGTGGTGGGACTCGAACCGGGAATGTCTCCTCTTTGTGCGAAGGCTCTAACACTACACTATTGCTATTTGGCTTAATTTGCATATAAGTGGTTTATTATCCTCTTCGATGTCTAAACTGCTAACTGTAGCTAAGCAATGGGCACACACACACACACACACACACACACACACACACACACACACACACACACACACACACACACACACACACACACACACACACACATACACACATACACACACACACACGGGCAGCTATATTGTGAATAATAAAAAAAATTATTTTACATTTTATTTCATTTATACAGGACTTTTTAATGTGGGGGAGTGTAGTGTTGGGAGTATACACATTTGAGCAGACTCGGTCATATCTGTTGACATTTGCAGAGTTAGGCACTTGCAGGGGCATGGATATTTGGACTGCTCAACAGTCTGACATGCCCCCTGTACTCCTACATGCTCTGTGTTAGCCTGAGAGTTGAGTCAGCGCACCCTCATGCATATGCATGACGAGCTGACGTCTAACTCTTAGACGGTAGTCTCCGAGTAGGACATCATTCATCCTACACGGATGATTACTGAATCCCCCCCAAAAGCAACCAAACTTTATATGAAAAACTTCAATTCAAAATCAAATGGAGATAGAAATCAGCAATAGTCAGGCAGCAAACAGCAAAAAAGTCAAAAAAGCACTCCAGCACAATACAGATCAGGGATGCTGAGGACTGAAAATGGGTAAATGAACATTTCAATGGCAGTATACAGTATTAAACATACCCTTAAGCTTAAAAATGAGTAAATATTAGAAAAGCATTCAATAATGTGATAGAAGATGTGGTTTGTGAAGCTCTAGCTAAATAGCCCTGCAAAGTAAAGTAGGGTGTAGTATCATAGAAAGAGTTAATTTTTGACAGATCATGTTAATTGCTGTATTACATTTCATGTAAAGGAAAAGCAAGTCAATTTAACAAATTTAAAATGGTGAAATATAAAGAGAGTCACTGGAGGCTAGTTTCCTCTTCAGTATTTAAGGAACCTTGCTTACTATACAATATGACAATGAGACTGTGGCAAATTAATGATGCAATGAAGCACAATTGGCTTAGCTTTACTCAAGATTTTATCACATTTTAAGTTTAATAATCCCAAGGGGGTCTATATCATATCATAGAAGGTTCAGTTCAGCGATCCTATGCTCATTGATCCCAAAACAGTGAACGTTCACTTACACTAATGTTCACATCAACAAATGTTTTGCACAGGGAATAGAATTAGTTGACCAACACTGTGACAATCACACACAACATACTGTGTCAAACCCACCCAAGTAGGGGACTGCACCCCAACCCCTACAATGTGGGGGCTACAGCCCCAATACCCCCACCCATATATATCAACTCCAAGATTGCACTACAGTGGGCAAAAGGGGAAATTTCCTGAGGTCAGTCAACTAATTCCATTCCCTCTGTAAACCATTTGGTGAAGTGAACATTTGTGTAAGTGAACTTTGGCTGTTTTGGGTTTGACAAACAGAGGTTTGCTGAGTTGAACCTTCACTTATGTGATATAGACACATGACAAGGTACAAGTGAGTAACTTGACTTGATAAAAAGCTGTGTTACCTTATAATACACACCCTAGATTACCATAATGGGATTAGAAAACGGTAATAGTTGCAAGCAACTTTTAATAATGCAGCAGGATTATGTTTAACGATCTTTTTCTTAGCCTTAGGCAGACTAATCAATAGGCCGAACATTTTATTGGCTTTATATAACTTTGATTTTAGTGCTATTAAACATGTATTCCCAAGCTTCAAGAATCAAGAAAGATATGATCAACCAGCATATTTGGAATCAAACTACTGTTGATATTAATGTGGACTCTGACTGGTAAAGTAGCATTTAATGAAGTAAAAATTGCTTATTTATTGTCATGTTTGGAATTAAATTGGTATCCTTTGAAAAGTAAGTCAAAATGGAAGTTCAGTTATTTGTACTGTACTATATTTCATCTATACACATACATACTTACTTTTTTTAGTTAGCTATGTAATTCCTGTTTATGAATGTCTTATATGGTAGGATCTCATATATTGTTTACACAGGTTTCTTACGGTATGGTTGAATTGGGTTCGGTCAAACCCACTTCAGCTGAAGTCTGGAGGCTGAACGGCAACGATGTTGAACCCGACATTGTTGAAGTACGAATCTCGTCCCTATCTCAACCCAGCTTAAAGCCCATTCTGAGGTCAAAGTTGAGTCATATTTCTACAATGTCAGGATTTGACATTGTCAGTTTTGCGGATGTGGGTTGATGATCCCATCATTCAATGGGGTCTGGTTCGACCTTACCATAGTAAACCATTTACACATATTTATATTGACTCTTACAGTTTTACTTAAATTATGGTTATGTAATCTCGTTTCACTTTTTTCATGAAAAGCAGAAGATAAAATCATTCTACTACATGTGCATTTGTAATAGCACAATGCACAATCCATTCTAATATGTACATTTTTTAGTGGCTCATTCTAGTTTACAAAATCTGCTTAGCTTTATGAATGAACAGACATTAACACATTAAAATGAGTATGCTCTGATAAAATGAATTAAGACCAGCAATACAGTATTACAAAGGCTGAGTCAAATACATTTTCTGTTTCGTCTTATAACTTCAATTTTAAACAGTTATGGATATTTTTATATACTAATGACTACTTTTCTACCACTGAATGATTAAGCAAGTTGGTTTTACTTCCCGTATATTTTAAATTATAATTCCTGGAAAATATGTTGGTGATGTATATCATGATGAAATAGAATTCACAACTGAACAAGGTGGAATTTCAAGGTGACACACAATGAATTAAGTTGTCCATAAAGGGAAGATGCTGGCAATTACAGAAATCTAAAATGTGGAGTGGTTGCTCTATTATTTTTAATTTCTTTAGAAGTGATATGGAGATTCAAACATTTATACTGTTCAAATTAAGTAGACTTTAGAAGGTCCAATTTAATAAATGTGAAAAGAGCAATGAAACTTTGTACAGGCAGTACCGTGGATTTCTTATTTAAGTTTACTATGCAATTCCATTAAAAGAAAATGTCTTTATGTTTTAATAATTGCAGTACCAGTGTTCATAATTCACAAGTTATGCCACGTTTCAAGTCCTGTAAAGGAGTTATTGCCATTTTGCAATGAACTAATCACCATTGTCCTTTCTATACTTCATTTGCACACCGTCAAATAAACAGCGTGTCAAAATATATTCATTAAAATCAATGGGAAAATACATGGCACAGATTTTTGCAGACAGAGAATAAAAGTGAAATGTTTCAGTTGGTTTACTGTTTTACCATCGTGTTGTTTAAAAATTCCCATAAAATATTAATGTGTAGTCTATGAGAAATTTGAGTCTGCTGTTCATTCTTGGGAGACTTGCTAAAGATTCACTTACACCAGGATTTCATGAGCACTTTTATTGTATTTTGAGTATTTTTTTAGTTTATCTTCATTTGCGTTTTCTAAATCATTTATTTATATAGGTATGAAAATAAATATTAATCTTCTTCTTTCAGCTTTTCCCAGTTAGGGGTCGCCACAGCGGATCACCTGTCTGCTCATGATTGGCAGTTGAGTTTTACAATATTGAGCTGTCAGCCCGGTGCCCAACCTTCCATGGAAGGCACACACTCATGCCTTGGGCCAATTTAGAGTATCCAATCCACCTACAACATGTCTTTGGGATGTGGGAGGAAACCGGAGCACCTGGAGAAAACCCACGCAACCACAGGGAGGACATGCAGACTCCACACAGAAGGCACCCCAGCCAAGGATTGAACTGGAGAACCTCTTGCTGTGAAGTGGCAATGCTAACTGCTGCACCACCGTGACCACCCTAAGAAAATAAATATTAATAGTTAATTGAAACTGATTGAAAGTTCTGACACAGTTTCATAAAATATACTCCTTCATTTGGGATGGAAATAAACCCAAGTTGTTATTATTTTAGAGTGGTTGCTATTTGTATAATTTGAAACTTTTTAATTTCTGTACTGCATGCTGATTCTTGTACTATCACAGAGTTGGATGGATAACAACCATGCAGTTTTCATTTAATTGTAGAGGATTACATGAGCTCCCATTGCTCTAAAGTTATTATACCCTTGTGTACAAGATATAATGATCTATGGTTGGTTAAAATTAAAGCAGTGCAGGTGACTCCTGTACATGGGACAGTGAAGGGGATGCAGAACTCTTAAGAGTAAACATATGAATACATTTCATTATGGATTTGTAAAAATATACTACTGGACTTTCCACCCAACAGACACTGTCTTCATAGGTTTTGTCTGTAAACACCTAAACTATATTCTTATTTATGTATTCAGCATGTGAGTGCTGAAAAGAAAGATTGAAGGATCTGCAAATTGCTGTCTGAATCTCAAACAATCAGCAAACAATGCCTGTCACTTTGTATCCTTTCCAAATTTCAAAGTATTTCATGCCTAATCTGAAAATAAATAATGAAAATGTACAAAAATCGCAGCACTATGAGGGAATTCAGGCAGTAATCTTCCTATTTCAGGAATATAAAAGTGTAGCACAAAGCAGTTGAAGATGCTGATCAGACTACAGGGAATGAGGAAATGTGATGCAGATGTATAAAGTGTTTTGTGCTGTAGTAGAAGTATTAACTGTAATCCAAGCAATTGTGAAATATTAGCTCTTGACCAGAGAAACGAAAGGAGATATGTGAACATGTGAGTGACAATGTGCTTTTCAGGGCATAATAGAAAGTAGTGATATTTTATGGTGCTCTGTCAACATTTTATATGTCAGATGTGCATAAATTACAGAGTAACTTTGCACCTTTAAAGGGAAGGCAGATCTTATAATTCATTTATTAATTATTTTTTTGTTAACTGGATTAGTCTCATTAGGTGCATAGACCTGCATGCTAGAGTTTGCAAAACAAAGTCACATAGATCCATGCACAGCCCCTGTTTTCATACGATCATAGGATCATAGGAAGTTACTAGGCTATTGTCCCTGAGGCCCTTACAAGCCTAGCCAAGAATTTAGCTCATGTCCTGACAAGTCAGTGCATGATGCCCCTGTCCAGCCAGGGCATAATTGGAATCCCAGGGGTGTCTTTTCTGTTCCCTATCCAGTTATTCAGGTTGCGCTTAAAAAGGGTTAATGAGATACTCTGCTTGATGTGGAGAGGGAGTCTATTCCACAGAAGGGGGAGTCACTGGGACATAAATCTGTCCCACCAACAAGTCCTATTGATGTCACAGACCATGTTGAGGTCCTACGTGCAGATTACTCGAGTGGAGCTTGACTTGCAGATATGCAGCAGTCCCATCAAGGCGGGGTCTCAGATTGCTCTGTATGCCAGACAGAGACCACCTCTGAGGAGTCTGTATGAGACTGAGTAGAAGGACAGGCCTTTTGCCTATCTGTGTAGGGCAAATGTTTGAGGCCCTGGATTCTCCTGGTGAAGAATCTCTGTGGTCTCTCCAGCCGCTGCATGTGCTTTGTGAGGTACATGCCAAAAGGGGCATTATACTCAATAATGGGTCTTATAAGGGAAGAATACAGGGATGTTAAGATCACCTTGTCCCTGGATAAAATACCCTTACTAATGAGGTGGGCCATGTAGAAAGCTTTCTGTACAATGGAGGCAATATGGTGGCCAAAAGTCAGTTTGCTATCAACCTGGGTGCCGAAGACCCTTACGACTGATTGCATGCTTAGGACCATGTTATTAATGTGATAATTTGTGGGGACATCACTCTCTCCAAAGGGGATAATGATGCATTTTTTGGCATTCATTCTGAGGCCATGTTTCTGGGACCAGTCATATGTTTGGGTGAGACCCTCTTTCAGGATGTCCACATCACTCGGGAAACTAATGACAACACCCAGCTTACAGTTATCTGCAAACTTGGTCAGCCATAGCCCACTGGTTTTGGCCTGCACATCAGAAAATTATATCCTGAATAACAAGATTCCCAAGACTGATCCCTGGGGTACACCACTCATTATGGGCCGACTGATTGAGGTGGTTCCCCTATTCTGACTAGGTGAGTTCAATCAGTGAACCAGTTTGCTACCCATCTGGTAACATATGGATTGATATTCCACAAACCAACAGTTACTGAATGAGGAAGTCCTAGGTAACCAATAATTCCACAAAAGATATATTTATTAAGTGCTTTTCATTCCTTCAGGTATCACAACTTCATCAGATAAAATTACCATACTAAACACTCCATATAAATACTTTAAAATCTGTCATATGACCATTTTCCATCAATCATAAATTTGTTTCCCTGCTGAAAATTAGATCTCACACTTTAACCCTTATGTTCCCAAACAACTCTTTTAATATTACATTTAAACCCAATGACTATCTAGCCTCAATAGTTAAATAACCTTTATAAAATATACTAAAACCAATAGTCAAACAATATCGGCCAAATATTGTAATGTATTGTGTATTCACTTATACACATATTAACACTATCTAATTACACTTTTAAGTTTTAGGGTACACTGAATTGAGCACATCTCATTTAACCCGGGGTGTGTTCCTGCATTTAACCTTAGCTGCCACAATAGCTCTAACCTTTCTAATAAAAGTGACTCAGGACCTCCCCTTCCATCTTGTGTGATTTGATCTATTACTTTAAATTTAAACATGTGAGTTGGACATTCTAATACATGTTTAGCCAAAGCATTCTCTGCTTTAGTTTTCTTTATGCAGTACAAGTGTTCATATACCCTTTCTTTTATTCCATGATCCGTCTTGCCCACATAGAATGATAGACATGACTGACATAGTGCAATGTACACAACAGATCTAGAATTACATGAAAATCTCTTATTGATGATATATGTCTTATTGCAAACTTTAAATATTTTCCCTGCCTCCATGTTTCTACAATAGTTGCAAGTTCCACATTTAGTCATGCTTGGATTTTCACCATCTGTCTTTTGTTGTTATTTTCCAAAAGACATTTTAGGTTCTTCCCTCTCTTAAATATAACCTGGGGTACATTAGTGAACTTATTAGCAGTCGAAGCCTGCACTGTCAATACATTACAATTTTTAAATATTATTGTTTTAAATTCCACAGCATCTAAATTGTATGTAGTAATGAATTTATATCTAAATTCTAAAATATCATTTGCTGTGTCATGTGCACCCACTTCATTTCCATCACAATAATGTCACAAGTTTTATACTAAGTATAGGGGTAAACATACCCCATTCTTCGTTTACACTGAACTTCTTCTATAAGTTCTATTATTAAGATATTTGGATAACCCCTTCCTACAAACAGCTGTTGTAAGTTCTTACATTCTTCTTTAAAATCCTTTTCTCTAGTTGCCATTCTAGCTGCTCGGACTAACTGACCTTTAATAACCAAGCGTTTCTGTTGTGGGTGGTGGCAACTTGTAAAGTGTAAGAGTGTATTTGAGTATGTTTCTTTCCTTAGGGTTTTTGCAACATAACTTTTCAACCATCTATCTTTGCTCAAATCTATATCCAAGTATGTTATACAGTCCTCATTGTAGTTGAATTTAAATTTAAAAAATTCAGTTGCATTGTTAAGATAATCAACCAATTGCTTTGCTGAACTTTCATCTCCTTTTATAACTATGAGGATGTCATTTAAAAATCTCGTGTAGAAATATATTAATTCTTTTAAGTGTGTTTTTCTCAATATACTCATGCTCCCAATAAGCCATTACGAGATTAGGAAAACTTCCACCACCAGGTGAACCCATTGCGACGCCTACACGTTCTAAGTACATTTCTTTATCAAACAAAATATAATTATTAATTAGAATTATGTCAAGTAATTATTCTACTAAAGAAATTTCACTATTTAGTGCCTCTTTTTGTTTTAACATACTAGATAGCCATTCTACTACTTCCATATGAGGAATCAATGTATATAGATCTTTCACATCGATCATTAAAAAAATTATAATCATCCTTATACTCTAACTTATTTATATTTTGTAAGCAAGTCCATGAATCCTTGCATATCTGGATCTCTTGTTTAATATATCTTTTAAGGATAGTGTCTACAAATTCCACACGTGTATGTTACCGAATTTCTAGCATTAACTAATAGTTGCATGGGAGGGTCTCTTACACTCTTATGGATCTTAGGTATGCTGGATAATATCAGTGTCCTTGGTGCAGGCATTGTTAGATAATTGAATGTATGAACATCTATTCTCCATTTAATGAACATGCCATTTATGTAAGTTTTAATTCTTGCATATGCTATATTTACTTCATTAAGAGAGACTAGGGTATATGTTTCACTATCTATGATTTTTTTAATTTTCTGATTGTAATGATTTATGCCCATTATGATGATCCCTCCTCCCTTGTTGAGTTTCCTTACCCTAACTGGTAGGTGCTGCAGTTCTTTCAATAACAATTGCTGTTCATTACTCATATTGAGATGCTTATTGTAGTTTTTTCACTTTTACCCACACAACTGCTAAAGTCTAATTCACACAGTTTTTTAAAAACGCACAACAATGGGTGCAGTGGTGGATTATAAGTGCTCGGTATCCTCAGTTCTTGGGTATCCCATACCTTATTACCAAGCAAGATAGACAAATTCAATTTACGAATAAAAATTTTAAATCTGTTAAGGCAGTACCAGTGTCAGCATGAGAATCCGGTACAAATGTATAACCTTTAGATAACATTTCAATTAATTTGTTTTCAATGAAAATGATGACTAAATATAGACTTTAAAGTCTCTGCCCTTATTATAGATCAACACACAGTTAATGTTGTTAAAATTAGAGTCTGTTGTTATCTCCTGCGCTTGTTCATTCTCCTCCTGTTGCTGTTCTTGGGTTGTCAATTGTGGCATGGGTTGTGATTCTGCCCATTGTTTGTGAAATTTGAATTATTGAAACAGGTGTTTTTCTTATTATTACTTCTATCGTTTGAGGTATTTATATTACTCCAAGCTTGCTCATTTCTATAATTAGAAGCAAGCCTCTCACTTCTCCTCAGTGGTGTGGTTGTTCTTATCTCATCATCCTGGCCATTTTCTCTTGGTCATGTCACGTCGCTATGGGTGTTTCTAATGGTCTCTCCTGTTGCTACTTCCCGTGTCTCTCCATATCCAGTTGAATTTGGCCTTTGAGATGGTGGTGGATTCGGATAGGCTGTTCCACAGCTGTATTCATTTCTATCCCTATTCAGTTTTTTGAGCTTTGTTTCACGAAGTTTATTCAAGTGCTGCTCTATGGTTGAAAATATACTCTCATAATCAAAGCAGTACCACTCAAAATTAGTGTCTGCTTTGATAATATCATTCAGTTCTAGAATTTCTTTTTCAGCACTATCCACTGTTATCTTATAGTGCATACTTATCAGTTCTAATAGTTCCAACCCATGCTGATTAAACATTTTAATCAAGTTCTGATGGAAATCAGAGCTGGCTTCTAAACCGATAGGGTATTGCCATAATTTAGGTACTATACATTCTTTTATGCATTCCTTGAAATACATTTCCAGGTGCAGTTTTTTTGAATTTCAGTACCATTGAGTCCAATACTTTTAAATTTGTAGGAATGTCAATATTTCCTCCAGCCAGGTCCCCTTCGATAATACTGTCATGCCAGTCATTAAGTAAAACAGGTTCGCTGAGCCAATTATTTAAATTGAAGGCCCCAATAAGCCCCGAGGTGGTTGCTCGCTCTGGTTGTGTTCTCAGGTTGGCACCTGAATTGTTTATTATCTGTACATTGTTGTATGGTATATTATTCAAAGTCCCTTGTACAATTAAGTTAAGGGATGATGTAATGGCAGATGAATAGGTAGGTGTAGATGAATGTGTCCTACCTTGTTCTCCATTACTACTTCTCTGATGGTTTTGGGTTGAATTCTGGGTGGCAGTCATTAAATCTAACCTTGATGTCAAATCTTCCACTCACTGTGATAACATTGTTATAATTGCAGTGAGGTTACCCATATCATCATTAAATGTCTGTGAATGCCTTGGGCTCCCAGTTCCTTCTATAGCCATGACAAACAACTCAGACTTGAAAAACTGCAGACATTCTTACAATATTCCACAAAGCAACAGTTACTGAAGGAAAAAGTCCAAGGCAACCAATGATTCCACAAAATATATATTTATTAAGCACTTGTCGTTCCGCCAGGTATCAGAACTTCATCAGATAACATTACCATACTAAACGCTCCATATAAATACTTTAAAATGTGTCATATTTCACATATTTCAATATGGCATGGTTTAAATCTGAAAATGCATGTGATCAAAGCACTCCTAAGTATGGAGAACGTCAACATCTGTGCAGTAACTGAAACCTGGTTCAAGTCTCCAGAGAGCACTCCAGCTCTACTGGGTTACAACTCATACCATACATTTCGGCCACAGAACACAGACCGAAACACAAAAGGAGGGGGTGTATCCATATTCATCAAGAATACCCACACCTCCAGGTTAGTGGCGCAGCATGATACCTCTGAGATCATCCATGTGCAACTAACATTGGGCAAATTTGCAATGCAAATTGTGGCCTGCTACAGGTCACCCTCCATGACCCAGGACCACCACTCCGCCTTTCTGGAGACACTGGAAAACATGAAGGTCCTACCGAACACCCTGATCTTGGGAGATTTCAATTACCCTACCATTAACTGAGAAAACTACTTGAGCACAAACTCCCAGGCTCAGCGCTTCCTGGAATTTATCAACTCAAATGCCCTGGATCAGCTGGTATACTCCTCTACCAGAGGCCACAACATATTGGACCTGGTCATCACCAACATGGGTAACAGGTGCTCCATACCAGAGGTCAACCCATCACTGGTTAGATCAGACCAGAAACTAATCACCCTGGATGTCCACACCCCACCACCACCCCCAACCAAGGAAATGACAGTGAAAAACTTTTCTAAAGCAAACTTCACCTTACTTAAGGCAGAGGTGGTAAGTTTCACAGCCCCCACGCTAAAGGATAACACTGCCCAAGATGCAGAATCCTTTACAATTGCACTCTATGAGCACCTACAAGGATGCATGGATCATGCCATCCCTAGCAAAACAAAGACTCACTCCCCTAAGAAAAGGAAACCAGTCTGGTGGACCACTGCCATAAACAGGTTATACAACAAAAGGAGGAAACTAGTTCAGAAAAAAAGCAAATCCCAAGAAGGAAAGACATCCCTGATCAGTATCAGTAAGAAACTAAGGTCCCTCATAAAATCATCCAAGGCTAACTTCAAAAGAAATATAGCCAAGGATTCGAAAGATAATCACAAAGCCTTCTTTAGCTATGTCAAGAATATAAGTGGTAACTCGCAGATATGCTCTGAGATAGTGCAAAATAGCACAAAATATACTGAACCTACTGATATTGCCAACATACTGGCAGATAGATTCAGTGCAAACTTCACCTCCCTCTCACCTTCAAAAGGGCCCACAACAATACCAGAAAAGTGTAGTGTCCCGAAAATCACAGAAGCACAGGTGAAAACAGCCCTTTCAAAAGCCAAAAACACAGCATCAATGGGGCCAGATGGTGTCCCAAGCTGACACACTCTGGCTAGGCTTATAAATGCCCTCGGGCAGATATCCTAGTACCTACCTATGAACCTATATGACCATTTTCCATCCACGCACGAACTACAGAACAAACTAAACCCCCACTTAAACACGCTGTTCAACCTCAGCCTCTCCACAGGCTACATGCCCATAGAATGGTGCACAGCAATGGTTATTCCGCTCCACAAAGGAGGAGCCACAATTGACCCTGGTAACTATCGCCCCATAAGCCTGACTAGCCTGGTCTGCAAGGCTATGGAGCACATCATCATGGAACTCCTTAACAAAGACATTGGGAACCTCCAAACACTTGACCCAACCCAGTTTGGCTTTGTTAAGGGCAGATCATGCCTACTAAACCTGGTTGACTTCTTCGAGACAGTTACGAAAGCCATAGATGAGGGAAAGGTGGTTCACACAGCCTACCTTGATCTTGCCAAGGTGTTCGACACCATTCCTCACTCAGGTATTATAAAAAAACTCACCAGCCTGAACATAAACCCCTACATCACAAGATAGGTTGCCAACTGCCTTACAGACAGAACTCACACGGTAAGAATAGCGGGCTCCAGGTCTGACTCTAAACCAGTCACAAGTGGTGTCCCGCAAGGCTCAGTTCTGGGACCCATACTGTTTGGCATATATTTCTCAGAAGTACAGGCAAACACAGGAGGACTATGGCTAACCAAGTTCGCCGATGAATGCAAACTAGGAGCCATAATTGACTCTCCGGCTGACATGGATATCCTCCAAAAAGGCCTTACTGAGACAGACACCTGGTGTTAAAGTCATGGCCTCAAGCTAAATGCCAAAAAATGCATAGTCATCCCGTTTGGGAAAAACAAAACACCCACAAATTACCACATAGGCGGCAGCCCCCTTAATACAGAAGAGGTAATAAGAGATCTGGGGACCCAGGTAGATAGTAATCTCTCCTTTGACAATCATATTGCCAAAGTAGTTAGGAAATCCTTCTATGTGGCCCACCTAATTACTAAGGGGTTCGCATCTAGAAATAAAGAGGTTATAGTGCCCCTCTACTCGTCACTCATCAGACCCATCATAGAGTACAATGCCCCATTTAGGATGTACCTCACAAGACACTTCCAACAGCTTGAAAGACCACAAAAGCACCTCACCAAGAGGATTACTGGCCTCAAACATATGGCCTATGCAGCCCGACTGAAAAAACTCCGGCTGTACTCAGTGGAATATCGCTTACTCATAGGTGATCTGTACCTGACTTACAAAGCCATGTCCAACTCAGAATTGATGGACATGCGCCACCTAAAGAAATCCAAGTCACTGTGAGCCACGTGCTCTAGTGAGCTAAACCTCACCACAACAATAAATAGAACATGCTGGAGGTATAGATTCCTGTCACAGAGACTCCCCATGCTTTGGAACAAAATTCCTAATTACATTAGGCAGAGCCCCTCGCTAACACTCTTCAAGAGAAGCCTTGATGAGTGGATGGGTAACAGAAAGTACACCCCTGGGATCACTTCATTGGCTCTGCTTGACAGAGGCTCAGTTAATTAATCAATGGGGCGGCAAAAGCTGACACACTCTGGCTAGGCTTATAAATGCCCTCGGGCAGATATCCTAGTACCTACCTATGAACCTATGAACCTATATGACCATTTTCCATCCATCATAAATTTGTTCTCCCTCTGAACATTAGGTCACATACTTCAACCCTTATGTTCCCGAACAACTCTTTTATTATTACACTTAAACCCAATGACTATCTAGCCTCAATAGTTAAATAACCTTTATAAAATATACTAAAACCATCTTCCCCTCATCCATGGCTTTGATGACTGTCTCAAAGAAGTTGAAAAATTTAGCAGGCATGACCTCTCTTTGATGAAACCAAACTGTGTGGGATCAAGTGTTCGGAGGTTGCCAATGTGCTTGTTAATGCGGTCCATGATAATCTGCTCCATGGCCTTGCAGATCAGGTTAGTTTGGCTGATGGGTCTATAATTTCCTGAATCGGTGGATGATCCACATTTGTGCAAAAGGATGACAGTGGATAACCTCCACTCGACTGTGACAAAGCCAGTCCTCAGGCTTTGGATGAATAGGGTGCCTAATGGTGCTGCAAGTTCTTGTCTGAGTTCATGTGGGATGCAGCCTGGGATGTTATCTGGTCCCGTGGAGGCTGTATTTTTTGCCCTTGAGAGGGCAGTGATGACTTGATTCCTAGAGATAAGGGGAGGGGGACAGATTCTGGGAATGTCCTGATTTACTGATGGGGGTGAAGTTTTCACTGAACCTGTCTGCCAGAAGGTTGGCTATGTCTACATTGTTTGTGTATGTGGTGTCCTTGACCACCAGTTCTAGCAGATCTAGGTACTTCCCTTGAGTTTGCAGACATATGCGAAGAAAGCTTTGTGATTGTCTTTAGTAGATGTGGTCAGTTTGGATTTGAAGTTTGCTTTGGATGATTTTACTAGTGTTCTTATTTGCTTTTTCACACTAAGGAGAAATTGCTTCCAATTAGGCACTTGCTCGTTCTTAGTCCTGGAAAGCAGTTTTTTTTCATTTTATTATGAGTTTATTTATTGCAGATGTCCACGAGACAGATTTAATCTTCCTTGAGGAGGATGATTTTGTCCTGTTGGGTATTCCTGATTCCATGCAGCTATATAATTGCTCGTATAGTACTTTGGTGTAGGTTTGGGCATACGTGCCATTTCCTGTGGAGGGGGAAGGGAGCTGTGACACTGTTTAGACTTTCACTCAGGAGGTTTTATTCAGCTTTTGAGAAGTTTTTTTTGTTTGACCCTATCTAGGGGGTGGCCAGGGGTGATGGTGACTTCAAAAGTGACTGCTTTGTGGTTGGCTCTTATCAGGGAGGATGACACTGTAGGGATACTGCAGTGGTTACTCATGTTGGTTAATACCAAGTCCAAGATATTTTCACCTCTTGTGAGGTGTCAACCAGCTGGTTCAAGTCATTGCATTGACAAAATCAAGGACTCTCTGGGCATTTGTGTTTTGGCATGTGTTTAGTTCTTCCAATCTATGTGTCCCTCTTTGTTGTCTTTTTTATTATGGTAGATTTGTATTATATTCAACCATATTTCAGTCGCTATATTTATATGCTATGGTGAGATCCCCGTTGGGTGTCTACATCTTATTGGGGCGGCTCACGCTGCCACTTTTTATGAGCACCATCTTTATAGTGGCAATTAGTGTTTTGCATTCCGCCAGATCCTCTGATGTTTTATTATATATTTTCATATACTTGTATTAATATTCAGTATTTGATTTATCAGTTGGATCTGGTTGTTGGTTTTTCTGGTTTTACGTAAAGCCGTTGATTAGATGGTTATGTTTAGTCGGACAGTTGTTGTTGGTAATAGGATGTTTTTTACTGTCGGACCAGTTTTTGTTGTTTTGACTGTCGTCACATGGCTTTCCGTGCATACAGGATGCCACATTGGTTTTATTTCTATTTTCATTGTTGCCGTTACTGGTGAGTTTTATTACTTACCTTTTGTATAAGTCAACTTTGTTATATAGGTCTAGGATTTTGTGCATTAGTAGGTTCTATAGATGTTTTTTATTGAGAAGGCGATAATAAGCTGATTTTATTAACCGGCATGTTTTGCACTATTCATTAATGATACTACACTGCCGTTTCCTGACAATATTTATTACATGGATATTTTTGCTAGGCAGAGTTTGATAATACCATTTGCCCTTACTGATACAACAATATGATCATCTGGTGTTTTTGATGCATTAGCTCTGGTTATCTGCTCTATGGCAAGGGGTTCACGATGAACTCTGTTGAGCGATTTTACTTCTAGGGATATTACATACTTTATTTTTCATTAAAGTATTTTATTAATGTATTTGTGGTTCTTTTGCTCATATTTTGTGAATTTTTTGAAATGTGGACTATATTATGTATTTGATCACTGATACTTGCTGCTTTGTTTTATAAGCAATTCTGAGTTTTCAGCAGGCTTGCACTGTCAGCTTACGCCAGAAGCTGCTGTTTTTTGGTGTGACAGCATAATTGTTTTAAGGCGCTTTGGCACATTTTATGCTAACTGTTTTTATTCATGCTTTTTATTTATGCTTTTTCATATGTTTTTTATTCTCTTTTTTTGTCTATGTTTAACATCTTTGAATTTGTTAATGATACCTCTTTAAACTAGCTTAGCATGAATGCTATAATTATTCAATTAGTGTTCTGATTAGCCAGTTTTGAGCGCCAAGAGCTTTTGTATAAAAGGCTGCTCAATTTCATGTTTTATTACACCTGAAGAAGCATAGTGTTACTATGGCGCTAATGTGTTCCAGTTCTCCATTAAAGAAGTTTTCTACATCGTGGATTCCTCTGTGTGGTGTATCCAGTGGTTTTGGTGTGTTCTTCCAATCTATGGTTGGATAGTTAAAGTCGCCCAGGATCAGGGTAAAGGGTTGAATCTTGGTATATTTGAAGAGGTCCAGATAGATGGAATGGCCATCTTGAGTCAAAGTTGAGAGCCTGTACCTATCTATGATTTGAATAGGGTTCCTGTCAATGGTTAACTGCTCCTGGAGAGTCTCCTATGCGTCATACTGTTTAGCCAACCTGGAGGTGTGTATATATTTTATATATATTGCAACTCCACCTCCTTTTGCTTTGCTACACATGGTTTGGGGTCTGAATGTATGACAGGATGAGTAACCTAGTATGGCTGGAGTGTTCTCTGCAGCTCTGAATCAGGTTTCTGTGACTGCATAAATGTCAGCATATTCCAGGGTTAAGAATGCTTGCAATGATTCCAGTTTCATGTTTAGACTCCTAGCGTTTAGCAGCATTATCTTTGATTTGCATTTTGATGAAATTTTCATGTTGGTGGTTTTGACATTATGGCCTTGCCTAAAAAAGGCACTATGGGGGAGGCAACAGCCTTTGCCAGGAGCCTGAATCCCAAGGGAGACAGATGCTTACATCTCTGGCAAAGCATCATGGTTTGTTAGGCATGTCTTCTCAGGCTGTCAGGTACTGGCTCCTTTGGAATTTTCCACTTTTGCACATGGGGTCAGTCTGTCACTTCAAAAGTGATAATCATCTAGAGCTAATGTTTACACAATTGGGTGGCTAGCCCTGCTATGGTAGTACTTCCACACCACACACTCACATGCACACTCACACCTATGGTCAATTTACAGTGTCCAATCCACCTACTGCACGTCTTTGGAATGTGGGAGGAAACTGTAGCACAAGAGATAACCCTCATGAACATAGGGAGGACATGCAGATTGCACACAGATGGCACTGCAGCCAGGACTCAAACTGGGAAACCTCTTGCTGTGAGGTGATAATGCTATCTGCTGTGCTACTGTGCCATCATATGTGTATGGATACACAGACATAAATGCACACACACAAACATGCAGGTGCACTCACACACAAGTCAGTGGAGATGTTTTTGGATGCAACACACAGCAGTATAAAATGCTCTGGACATTCTTTGATTTCCTGTCCTTGCCTTTTTAAGTGGTACAGTGTGACATATTTTCTGCTTAAAAACCTCAGCTTTGGCCGGCTAAGAACTTGGTTATATTCAACTGGACGTATAAGAGAATTTAAGTACCTTTATCTGCACTTTTTTTAAAAAAAAATACAGTATTTAATTTGATTTAAACTGTGTTGAAGGAATATTTAACTGAACTGGCAGTTTTAACTCTGCTGCTTGTTATTTGCTAGTTATTACAGGTGTGGGGGTAGCCACATTCTTTGATTTCCTGTCATTGCCTTTTTAAGTGGTACAGTGTGACATATTTTCTGCTTAAAAACCTCAGCTTTGACCGGCTAAGAACTTGGTTATATTCAACTGGACGTATAAGAATATTTAAGTACCTTTATCTGCACTTTTTTTTAAAAAAAATACAGTATTTAATTTGATTTAAACTGTGTTGAAGGAATATTTAACTGAACTGGCAGTTTTAACTCTGCTGTTTGTTATTTGCTAGTAATTACAGGTGTGGGGGTAGCCACATTCTTTGATTTCCTGTCCTTGCCTTTTTAAGTGGTACAGTGTGACATATTTTCTGCTTAAAAACCTCAGCTTTGGCCGGCTAAGAACTTGGTTATATTCAACTGGACGTATAAGAAAATTTAAGTACCTTTATCTGCACTTTTTTTAAAAAAAAATACAGTATTTAATTTGATTTAAACTGTGTTGAAGGAATATTTAACTGAACTGGCAGTTTTAACTCTGCTCTTAAGTTATTCCCACCCACCCTCACTGTTTTTGTTTTGGTGTTAATCTTAGTGGCCTTGAAACTGCCCGCCCCTCAGCCTGCCTCTGGGCCCATCTCATTTGCTCACCCAACTGAGTGCATTGAGATCATATTCTGATTTCAGGCACTCCTACTGTGTACAAAGAGAGCATCTGGGAAACAGACAAAAAAAAAAAAATAAATAAAGCTTATTTCCTGCCTTTCCTGTTAAGTGGTATAGACTATTTGTAGGCTTCTGAGCCCCCAAGCCCTTCTGTGTTTGAGGGAAGCCTTCTAGCTTGTTTTTTTTTTTCTTATAACTATCCAGTTTTCTAGTTTCAGCACTCAAATCTGTTTCTTTGATCTCAGCACTTGTTCAGATTAAAAAAAAAAAATTCATCTGCTTTTGCTGTACTTGTGTTTCTACCTACTTCATTTTACTTTTGCATCATCTTAAAAATACTCAGTTGTATTTATTACTGCTTGGCGTAACTCATTCTAAGCCTTTTGGTTTAAACACTTGGGCTTCGGACCAGTTGTTTTGCACTGAGAGGGTTTGTGGTCTGCACTGTTGTGGCAGAACAGGTAGCTTACATCCTTCTAGGTTGGGAACTGCTGACTGAGGGCTCAGTGTCTGTTATTCTAAAAGTGTATTAATTCTGGTTTAAGCACTTGGGCTTTCAGGCCAGTTATTTTACATTAAGAGGGTTCGTGGTCTGCACTCTTGTGGGAGGAGAGGCTGGACTCTGCCCTTCTGAGCTGGGAATTTCTGGTTAAAGGCTTATAGTGCATGCATATCTGAACTGCTTCTTACTGAAGTTGGTGCGCCTTGTTTGCTGTGGCATAGACTGGATTCGGGCCTGCTGGATCTAGCTTTGTTTCTGTAACTTGAGCACTAATCCAGACATTCTCTAAAGTATTCAATTGTATTTATTACTGCTTGGTTGTAACTTGATTAAAGTGTAGCTATCATTCTAAGTCTTTTGGATTAAGCACTGGGCTTCAGACCAGTTGTTTTACATTAGGAAGGTTTGTGGCAAGCACTGTGGTGGCAGGACAGGTAGCTTTCATCCTTCTAAGTTGGGAACTGCTGATTGAGAGCCCAGTGTCCAAGTGTATTAGTTCTGGTTTAAGCACTTGGGCTTCAGGCCAGTTATTTTACATTAAGAAGGTTCGTGGTCTGCACTCTTGTGGTAGAAGAGGCTGGAATCTGCCCTTCTGAGCTGGGAATTTCTGGTTAAAGGTTTATAGTGCCTGAATATTTGAACTGTATCTTACTGAAATTGGTACACCTTGTTTGCTGTAGCATAGACTAGATCCAGGCCTGCTGAATCTAGCTTTGTTTATATGCTTGTTGTTTGTTTGCTTGTTATTTCCCTGGAATGCTAATTCCACCTAATACGCTTCTCAGCTTCTGTGGATCACTAGTGATATCTGCATTGCTTACTGTACTTATTTCCTTGTTTCACTTGAAAGAAAGTTACTGTTTGTCGTTTTTGCATTTAGTTACTTGTAACACATTACACTCAAGTTACCTGGCACTTGCTCACTAAAGCAATTATATAAGTCAGCACTAAAAATTAAAAGCACTACACCCTCACTCCCCACTGGCCCTTGTTTTCAATTATTAAGGAATTCCCAATATTATTCTAGCATGTCCAAAGGTCATTTGTCAATCTCCTCTCCGGTCCAGCTGGTGAATCTGAGAATCTTAAGGCAGTGTTATAACTGCCTCATGTACACAGACAACCCTCTCCTCCTCCCTCATAACACAAATACTTGTGAGAGATGAAGCTATTTAGCCAAGCTGGAGGCTGTGCTCTCTCAACTCAGGACTGGCAAGACCAGACAGGAGGAGAAGGCAACTATACACACCACAAAACCAGCCTCACATAATGCTACCACACCACTGAATCAAACACATAAACACACAAAGACATACTCGGAGGCTCTGAGTAAAAATTTACCTAAACAGCAGAGGCCTCCAAAGCAGACACCCAAACAACTGCTACCTCAAGACACCCCACAAGCAACACATAAACCACAAAATCAGTGTGCAAAGCAGTCACAGCCCTTAAGGCCAAATACAACACCAAACATACTTGTCATAGGTGACTCCATAGTCAGACACACTGACGTCCCACTCACCAGGCTGAACAAGGAGAGGGTCACAGTAAGCTGCCTATCGGGCGCTAGAATCCGTCACATAACACAAGCACTCAGGTCACTCCACGGCAAGTACAAATATGACACAGTCATTGTCCATGCTGGTGTGAACGACCTGAGATGTACATCGACTACATGAAAAGAGACATAGAGGAGCTCTCTGATTATGTAGCCCAGGCAGGTATGACCCTGACCCTGAGCAGTATCCTTCCTTCACCAAGAATGATGCCACAATATAGAGACAAGATGATCAGCTTTAACAATTGGCTTAATGTCTGGTGTCATTCAAAGGGGACCAGTGTCTGTCTGCCTGGGATGACATGCTTGACAAGCCACGCTGCTTCGCAAGGGACGGCTTGCACCTGTCACCCCTGGGATTCTGGATATTGGCTAAGGCTCTAGTCACCCCCATAGTGCCTTTTTTAAGCAAGGCTCAAATTCTAAACCTACCACCCTAGAAAACAAAAATGGGAAGAAACTGAGGCTAATGCTGCTCAATGCCAGAAGTCTAAATCTCAAAATGCACGCACTCGAGGCCCTTCTCAGTATGGAGAACATCGATGTCTGTGCTGTAACTTGAAACCTGGTTCAAGGCTCCTGAGAGCACCCCGGCACTATCAGGTTTTACCTCATATCATGCGTTCCGGCCCCAAAACCCAGACCACACAACAAAAGGAGGGGGTGTATCCATATTCATAAAGGATACCCACACCTCCAGGTTGGTGGCAATGCACGAAGCTTCAGAAACCATCCAGGTGCAACTAACCATAGGCAAAACTGCTCTACAAATTGTAGCATGCTACAGGCCACCCTCTCAAACTCAGGAACCCCACACAGCCTTCCTGAAGACACTGGAGGGTATAAATGTATCTCCAAACACCATCATATTGGGTGACTTCAACTACCCGAATATAGACTGGGAACATTACTCAAGCCCTAACTTTCTAGCCCAATGGTTCCTAGAGTTCATAAATTCAAATGCCATGGAACAGCTAGTCACTGTTCCCATGAGAGGAGAAAATATACTAGATCTCATTATCACAAACATGGAGGCAAAATGCTCCACACTGGAAGTATATCCCTCATTGGTGAGATCTGATCATAAACTAATCTCACTGGAAATCCGCATCCCGCCCCCACCCCAAACAAAAAAGACCACAGTGAAGAACTTCTCTAAAGAAAACTTCTCACTACTCAAGACTGGTGTGGTATCCTTCAAGGCCCCTGAGCCAGTGGAAACCACAACCCAAGCTGTGGAAGCCCTTACAAATGCCTTCTATGAACACCTCCAGGACTGCATGGATCAGGCAATCCCAAATAAAACCAAGACTCTTTCCACAAAGGGCAAACGTCCAGTCTGGTGGACCCCAGCCATTAACAAACTTTACAATAAGAGGAGAAAGCTATTACATGATAGAACAAAATCCATAAAAGGAAAGTCACCCCTGATCATTATTAGTAAAAAATATGAGCACTCATAAAATCAACTAAGGCCAATTTTGAGAGAAAAATTGCCATGGATTCAAAGGACAATCATAAGGCCTTTTCAGCTATGTTAGGAACCTGGGTGGAAACTCACAGATATGCTCAGAATTAGTCCAAAATGATACAAAAATCACTGAACCCACAGACATTGCCAACATACTGGCAGACAGGTTCAGTGCAAACTTCACCCCTCTCCCCAAAGGAGAGAGATAACTATCCCAGTGGAGTGTAGCCTCCCGACATCTCAAATGCGAGGTGAAAGCTACTCTCTAAAGCTAAAAACACAGCATCAATGGGACCGGATGGTGTCCCCGGCTGTGTGCTACATGAGCTAAATGAGAAATTAAACCCGCACATAAGGCAGCTGTTTAATCTCAGCCTTACCACAGGATACGTGCTCCAAGGAGTGGCGTGACGCCAACTGTGGTCCCACTCCACAAAGGCGGTGCCTCACGGACCCTGGTAATTACCGCCCCATAAGCTTAACATGTCTAGTCTGCAAAGCCATGGAGAGGATCATAATGGAGCTCATAAACAAAGATATAGGGGACTTGCAGACATTGGACCCGACCCAGTTTGGCTTCGTCAAGGGCAGATCATGCCTTTGAACTTGGTCGACTTCTTGAAACAGTCACCAAGGCCATTGATGAGGGAAAAAATTCATTAAACTTTCATCAAAATCAACTTCATCCAATAATTCGTTATGAACTTCATTTGAAACATTTTCATTCAAATTCTTATTAACATTCACACTGACAAATTTTTTAAAATATACTCTCAACAAGAGTTTACGAATGAATGCTTTAACTTCTAGGTAAATGTCAGCAAAAGACGGGAAGAACGTAGGAACAAATTTGCTCCCTTTATACAAGACATTTAACATGTCATTGTTTAAACACAAATTAGATAAATTAATGCATTCTAATGGAAAAGCATTATAAGAAGTTCTGTTAAAAGCTTCTGTTATCAAACCTTCACTTGTAGCGATTTCGCCCCTTTCGGCCATTTCTCCCATTTCTCCCCTTATTGTAATGGTCGTTTTGAAAGTTCACATTGTCCATAGAACTTGAGTTGGAAGCCTCATTAGAAGCTTCCGAAACATCCCTGTTAGAAACTCGGTTTGATGCAACAGTTCTGGCAAAGGAAACATTCTTGGCAGCAGCATTTTGTTCCGTTGAGGAAAAAGAAGACTCTGAAAAGTCTCTTCGCTTCGAGCTGTGAGACCAGCTCCTCCCCCTAGAACGATTACGCACAGGTTCACGCTGCCAACTAAAAATAATACCTGTTTCATAGTCCTTTAAGTCCCGGACTAATTTTCCACGCTTTCTTTGTACTATATCAGCTTCCAATTTGTTCATTCTATCATTGATGTCAACCATTTGTGCTCTATAATTCAATTCGGCTACAAGTTCATTCTGCAGCACCGAAATCTCATGTTTAAGCTTATCATGAGATCTTCTATTGCGTTTAATCAATATGCGGAGCCAGCCTATAGTACAAGAGAGAGAAGTTTGTTTCCATTCTTCTAATAAATCGGACTCATCGTCCGAAAATGGTGCAGCGGGTAACTTATCAACGCGTAACCCTCTGGGGGTGATGTTAAGGCTTAAATATTTTTCCAATAGTCTGGTGTCAAAATAAAGAGCAACTTCTTTGGCCATTAATTTATTTAACATAGCGAAATGGCCATCTGCATCTGTGTTTCCCCCCAAATTCCAAGGATCTATATTTGTATACCTTTTCTCACGCTCCGACACCATATCCAGAAACAGCACAGCATCTGATCCAGAGCTCCGTTCGGAGCTCTCATTATGTGACATTGATGAAAACAGTACCGGTGAACACAAAGTAAATAATCCAAAAATATGTCCCTGGAAAAGTACGGCTTGGACCCAATAATGAAAAAACACAGCAACGTGAAGAAGAACAAAAGAACAAAAATTCAAGTAACACACCAAACAGCCAGTACTTCTCCAATTCTCCTTTAATGTAAACGACCTGGTACCTCGGCAATTCGCCTTCAAGGATCACAACTAATTGCTACGCAGTAGCAGTTTTTATAGTAAATAATTAAACAGTCAATTAATCAATTTGCTAATAAATTCCAAAAAAGGAGAAACATATATAATTTTTAAAGTGACCTTATAATAATTTCCTTTTGAGTGAATATTCATCTCAATAAATATGTACATTTTTATATATATAATTATTTGTTTGGTGTGTTACTTCAACACAAAGGGACTCTGGCTAACAAAGTTTGCAGATGACTGCAAACTGGGAGCCATTATTGAATCCCCAAATGATGTGGATACTCTACAAAAGGGCCTTACAGAAACAGATGCTTGGTGCCAGAGCCATGGGCTCAAGCTCAATGCCAAGAAATGTATTGTTATCCCCTTTGGGAAAAAACATGTATCCATGAATTACCGTATAGGTGGCAGTACACTAAACACAGAAAGTGTGATAAGAGACTTAGGGACACAGGTGGACAGTGGTCTCACCTTCGATAACCACATCGCCACAACAGTCAGGAAATCCTTCTATGTGGCACATCTCATCACGAAGGGCTTTTCATCCAGAAAAAAGGAGGTCATTGTCCCACTGTACTCATCCCTCATTAGACCCATTATAGAATACAACGCCCCATTTGGTATGTACCTCTCAAGACATCTGCAACAACTGGAAAGGCCTCAGAAATACCTCACTAAAAGAATCACAGGCCTAAAGCAGATGCCCTACGCTGACCACCTTAAAAAACTCCAGCTATACTCTGTCGCATATCATCTACTCAGAGGCGATCTCTGCTTAACATATAAGGCCATGTCAAACCCAGAGCTGTTGGACATGCTACACTTAAAGAAATCCCAATCCCTCAGAGCTACACGCTCCAGGGATCTAAACCTTGTCATCACAATAAACAAAACATGCTGGAGGGATAGGTTCCTGACCCAGAGACTCCCCAGACTCTGGAATAGATTGCCCATACATGTCAAGCAGAGTGCCTCTTTGGACCTCTTCAAGAGGAACCTTGACGACTGGATGGGAGAAAGGAAATTCACCCCAGGGATCACGTCAGTTGCCCTGCTAGACAGGGGTCCAGGAAAGTAAATAATGTGGGAAGAAATATCCAGGGAATTGTTATGGCTAGGCTTGTATAGGCCCTATGGCTGATAGCCTAGTACCAACCTATGAACCTATGAACCTATGAACCTATGAACCTATAATCAAAAATATGAGGCAAAAATCTGGACATTCAATGAAAATCTGGACAGTTTCCAGGTAAGTGTAAGCAGTCATGCAGATCTGCTGATAGTTTAGGCTAAACCATGAAAACACATTCTTTCTTAGATCTTCATTGCTGTAACTCATCCTAGTAATGTTTCTTTGTTGTTGACTTACCATGATATTATATCACTTAACATTTTTATGAATGGCTCTGTGCTATATAGGGATATAATAACAGCAATAAGGCTCAAGGCACTTATTAAGGTTAGCTTACTTAGTAATATTTCAATAAGGTATCTAAAGCTACACGTACACACACACACACACACACACACACACACACACACACACACACACACACACACACACACACAAATGCACACACATATGATGCTGCATGCACACGCACACACACACACACACACACACACACACACACACACACACACACACACACACACACACACACACACACACACTCTCTCTCTCTTTATCTCTCTCTATTACTCTTGCTTTTGTCTTTTCTTTTTAATTTGAGATAAAAAAAATGATGGGTGGGAGATTGGCATAATGGTTAATGCGTTTACATTATAGACACAAGGTGCAGGGTTTCATTCTCACATGGGGTAATTGGCTAGGCTTAAAATGGGTCACAAGGGCAGTTAGCCTAGTACTAACCTAGTGTGGGGGTATAACTCTGAAGTTCAGTAGCAAAAGCAAGAGCAGTGTTTAAAATGTAATAGGCATAATGTTTCTGTTCTGAAAAAAATGCATACAATAGGTATGAGCATAAACAAAGTGCAAGAATGAAAAGAATGCAGTCTTGTTATTAGAAAGAAAATATCCAGCCTTCTCTCTCATGAGTCATGCATGAAGCACAGACAATCACGTTTATCATCTGCATTCTTATAGACTAGACCACAATAATAGGGATGAACCTTCTTTGGGGATGGAATAAAAACTGAGTATCCCCCACTTTCAGTTAGTGACAAAAGTCTCTTCCATGGGAGGTATAGGGGTACATTACTCCCGCATTAATGACATGTTCCATCCTCACTGTTCACAATCTGGATTCCTAGCCTGGCAGTTTTAGGACAACAGTTAAACTAGATGACAGTTTTGCTGTTCCAGAAGAACAGTGCTTTAAACCTTACCCTCTCACTGGAAAAAGAGGATTAATGCAGTATGTAGGGCAAGTCAATGGCAAAATCAAGTTTATTATGAGTTCTATAGCCATTTACCAAAAAATATTTAAAGCATAAGTGAGGGCTCATTTCACAGCATCCAAACTACAGAAATTAAACTTGAAGGTTTCCATTATACAGTGCATGGCTCTCCGCTCACCCACTAATGCCGACATTCTGCTCTTACTGCCCCTTAATAAAAGAGCTAACTGCACTCAAAGCCTATTGGGAGCAGTTTGCACAAAATGTTGTGTTACGTTTGTTTATTTGTACTGACACAGAAAAAGGAGATTTGTAGCAAAGACAGACACATTGAATGGGAGTACAGGGTCCTGAATATGTTTCTGATGCTGTTACACTCATCCTAGGCATATTACACATTTATGTGCAATGTGTATGTATGCATATGTGTGTGCATGCGTGAAAGAATATATTTGTGTCCTGTCATGCATGCATAAGAGCATGTGGACATGTGCACATGTTTTATACAATCAATTCTTTGGTGTATGTAATACAATCAATGTGTGTGTTTACACCTGTTTTATTTCTTTAGTAATATATAGTGAAGTTAAGGATGGATGTTAGCAAATGGAGATTGTCTCCATGTGTAACACAATAAGAAACAAGAAACAATTCCATACCTGGCACTTGATTAGAGAAAAGTGACTAATCATTGGAGTATATGCGTAAGTATTCCATTTCAAGGGAGAAAGGACATGGTAAGTAGCATAGCCCAACATTTATGGGGCTACCTTAAAACACTAAATGCATACACACCTGTTTAGTCTGACAACAGCAGTGAAATACGTTGAATGTTGCTACATAAAGGAGACATCAGCTGTCTGAAAGAGAGTATTTATGAGTGATTCTACCTACAGCAGGAGAAGAACCTTTAAAACTTTTAAGCTATTATCCTGGTTCTAAACAGGAGGTAAAGACTGAAAAGGTACAACTATTCAAGTTATAAATTAAAGCAGGTAATAGCTGAAGCAATGTCACATGGCAAGTGCTTCCCTGCTAGTGATGTACAAATCCCACTCAAGAAGACAAGAGTATAGGTTACTAGGAGACCGTACGTATGTGATGCATAAGAACTCCAGACCTCAAATTCTGTAAGCTTGAAATGCTGCTACAGAATACAGTTCTTTAGATAAAAATACTAACAGATATTCAGGCAGATTCAAATTAGAGCTATTATTCATATTAATAAAGATACTTTCATAAAATTTTGCAAAAATATTAAAATGAAATTACAGTTCACAGATTGCAAAAATATATAACACTGGATCAGCATTGTGTTAGCATGTGTTATCAAAATAAGACATTGGAGCATTTGCATCATTAAAAAATGCACACTCACGTGTGTGTGTGTGTGTGTGTGTGTGTGTGTGTGTGTGTGTGTGTGTGTGTGTGTGTGTGTGTGTGTGTGTAGATAAAACCACACTAACAATGACATTGTGTGTTGTACTTACTGGTTTTTCAGTAACACTGATTCCAATAAGAAAGAGAAGTTCTGCAAGAAACAGACTGCAGCAGAGATTTTTGTGGATTGTTGTTCTGGTACTCTGAATTTCACTGAAGAAAAAGAAGGTAAAAATACACATGGAAAGACAGATCAAGGAAACAATTATCCCCAGCTGAGTGATTCGTGTAAGGACATTATAATGAGCTTCATCCTGTTGAGAAAAAATAATGATCACAGTTACTGGGTAACATTTAATTAAATAAATTTAGTTTAGAACTATCAGCCATAAATTCCATGGTTCGACATAATGTATAAGAAATTATCATAATCAATTACTCCACCATTCATTAAATGAGAGCACAAGTCTCAGGTGCATTAATTACTGTATGCTTATCTTATTAGGAATTCTGATAGAAGGCTGGTTAGAGCCATGATGGGGGGAAAAAAAGAGTACCACAAGAATTTCGTTTTAGATGTGTACTTTGACTTGCCGTTAAGTCAGCTTGTTATTTTTCTGCAAGACAGCACTTACCTACGACATTCCTCTTCACTAAAAATGCTCATTATGTGGAAAGGAGTTTCAGGAAAAAATAAAGAGCTCCAATTTAGAGAGAATGGAGCTATGATTTACATACACACAGCACATTGAATTGCTTTGAGGCAATATGTTACTCTAAATGCAGTTCTGTGGTGACATTAAGCAAAGTCTTTATGTGCTTAATGTCATCACATGTACTTATATGACTAGAAGTGGGACCTTATTGGGAACATTTTTAAGCCTTGATATTATAATTTTGAAAAGCAAGGCTGATGTGCACAGAAGAAAAATAATACAGAGGCTTCATATAATTGAATAATTTTTCATTGGTTAGCAGAATCTTTTGTACCAGTTGCTATGTCTCCTATTTTTTTTTTCATCCACACAATTATTAAAATATCAGTTTGGGGTACACCTGTGTAGCAATTAAATGCATATTAGAACTGGGCTGCATTTTTTCCTCATGACATTATCCTATTGCAGTTTGATATTATAATTAGCTGTTTTGCTCTTGGGGTTTAAGTCACATCCAGCTCGTCAGGTGCATGCAGAAATCTCATTAAACAAACTGGCTCATGTACTTTTCTACAAAGGGTACAGATGAAGCCTTGACTGCATTGATTTCCATTTTAAGTAGAATGCTGTAGTAAAGCGATCCAAAGGTCACAGCACACAGTTTGTTTTTAGTGGTAGAGAGAAATTCCATCAAGTTATACACTATGTCCTTGCAAATATCTGTAATGAAATAGTTGAGAAATCATAAGACTTCCGGTAGATATGCAGAAATAAAAAAAAAAATTGTTAGCATGTAACAGTTAACCGCACCTACAAAGAGGGAATGATGAGATTAGTTGTGTATCTGCAGTCATTAGATGACTGTAAGGTAAGTAATGTAAGGGAAACTGCATGGGTATGTGCCCCCCCCCTCCATATAAGGACTTAAATATTTAGGTTAACAATAACCAAACATGTTACTTTTGTATGGAATATCAACAGATTGTAGTAATCAGAGTTAGCACTTATACATTTCAGAATGGTTAATGTAAAGGATGAGTATTTAAATACAAATAATTATTAAATACTTCCACTGAGGAGACGCAATACCGCAAGCAGATCCCTTACATAAAAACACAAAAGGTAAACTTATGTGGCAAGTCCGATACTTGTCTGTCAGTCAATTAATGCAAAAACTGTAAACCATCTCAATGAAGAAGCTCAACATAATAAAGATAACGTACATGATAATTAGTGAAAGCAAGTCTCAAAGGACTATAATAACATGGTATGACTTTCATGGGTTCAACTATACTAGCAGATAAATTAACTTGTAGATAATCTTATTGTGAAAAGAAGAATGCAGATAAAAAGGCATACTAATAGATGATGAATGGATAACTAATTTTTGAACAATTACTAATAAAACTATGCACATGGTTGAAAGAAAACAATTTCATTTGCTGCCAGAATTTGATTTTAGGCCATTTGTCATAGTTACTTGATAATCTCAAGTTTAAAATGGTGGTGGTGGTGGGGCCAAGATGGTTCTTCCTAAGAATTGGCAGTATTCCTATTTCCATTCAGTAGTAGTAATATCTTTAATATTAAATTACACATATTATTTTATTAGACAAAGTAGGGAGGTTGGCATAGTGGTTATGGTGTTCACCTTACAGGCACAAGGTGCAGGGTTTGATTCTCACGTTGGGTAATTGGCCGGCTTGGAATGGCCCCACAAGAGCAATTAGCCTGGTACTAATTTATGAACTTTAAAAAAAAAATGATGAACTTAATTATCAGTACCATCTTGAAATGTGCCCTGATTAATAACATTGGTGACTTAAGGAATAACATTCATGCATAGCTTCAGGAAGTATAAGCAGACTCATTCCACAGCTGCCAAGTTAATGTGGTGCCCTCACCTTTTAAATGAAATGTTTCAGAAGAACAGGACAAATCAGAAAGCACATTTCATAAACTAAGGACTCAATGTATTACAAAAAATATGAAATTCTAAACCACTTCAAATAAAGATGTAACTGGAGTCCACTGCAAGCCACTGTATCAGTTTTATTAAAAAATAAAAACAACAAAATGCTGCACAGATGTCACAGTGAGCAGTTTTAATCCTGTTTTAACATGCTCATTCAAAAAACTATAGGAACTACTTCAGAAACAGTAAAGCAACTTTCTGGATGCATTTAAAAAGCCAAAAAGGTGCAAAAATGAGACAAATTTAAAGTGCCAGTGTTTAGAAATAGTGTGAACACACAACACTGCAAACCAAACTCAAAAATAATTTAAGTTAAAGAGATAATGTAAAACATCTAGTAAAATTTAAGAAATAATTGATGATTAAAAATAAAATCCTAAAAGTAGTATATATTTTAAAAAATGTATATGGTCAAATAGATACTTAATCAAACTTAGCAGCTTTTTAAAGCTGACATTTGTCATTGTAGTTAGAAATCATGGAATGCAGGTTTATTTTACAAGGTACATATTTTACTGTGGCAAGTTACTCCGATTTATTATCAATGAGAGGCAATTATAACTGTAAAACAAAAGAGGTTGTTTACATTACCTTTTGTTCTTCCTGCCCAGTCTTTTATATTGGCCAGACTATTGGGGCATTGAGAAAAAAGAATTTACCAGCATGTTTATGTGATTAAAAGTAACACAATGTTAAATGCTCTATACCTACATTCTATTATATGTAAAGACTTTAGGAAATTTGTTTTGACAGTCCTGGTGAATACCCCATTGCTCTTTTGGTAACTACTTTTAAAATGCAGAGGTTTACCCTGGAATACATTACTTTATAGGTTCATAGGTTCATAGGTAGGTACTAGGCTATTGGCCCTAGGGCCTATATAAGCCTAGCCAAATGGTACCCTGGCTTTTGCCACCCAAGAAAATTATTTTCCTATCAAATTATTATTATTATTATTTCCATTTAACCTACACGTAAAGCTAAAGCTGCTATTATTTGATATTGTATTTATTTCACCATGTAAATTTTTAAAGAAATGTTTACTACTTTTAGGATTTTATTCTTAATTGTCAGTTGTTTTTATTAAGTGTTTGGCACTATCTTTTTAACTTAAATTATTTGTAAGTTTGGTTTGCAGTGTTGTGTGCACATATTTTCTATGTACTGTCATTTTAAGTTTTTCTCATTTTGGGACCTTTTCAGCTTTTTAAATGCATCCAGGAAGTTGTTTTATTGTTTCTAAAGAAGTTCCTATAGTTTTTGGACCAAAAGCATTAAAACAAGATTTAAATTATTCACTATGACATCTGTGCAGCATTTTGTTGTTTTTATTTACTTGTGAGTACGCTTTGTGGAGTTTGCTTCTTATCATTTTTTAATTAAAAAATAATAAAGGGATTAAAAACAAATCAATAAATTAATTTAAGCACTTTTGTCCCAGTGGTTTATGGGACTTCTTCGGAATGTAAACTCTTGGCAGCAATACATTTTTAAAGTGCTACACATAGTCATGTGATTTACAAAAGTTTATTCTTATATATAAATATTACACATTTAGATCAAGAACATGTGGTTACTTAATCATGGTACAAATCTTTTTTATAAATATACAACTTTTAATTTAAAATACTTAAAATAGATATCTGGTCATTTATTCCTGGTTCTAATTCTGCATTTAAAATTAGTGCCATCAAAGTTCACACACTTCTAACCAATCCTCCCAAGGACCACCCCTTGGGATCACCTCTACCTTTTCAATCATTGACAAAAAATTGTGATTAAAGTTTTGATTAATATGTTTATATGAAGCACTTTTGCAGTTACTATATAAAATATCCATATTATTTAAGTAAATACTCTCACAAAGAGCTCTGTTAGTTTTACCTATGTAGTATGCAGGGCATTTTTTCACAGCAGACTAAATAAAGCACACCTTTCATTTCAGAGCTATTAAAATGGGTTGATGACCCTGTAAACAAATATTTTTTTTGTATAGTATATACTTACATTGTCTACACACATTACACATTAACATTCCTTTTTTTAACACTAGGGGCACTTGCATTGTAAAATTCAAGCTTTTATTTATTTGTTTTTTTGGTGTTTATGCCCCTTTTATAAACAAACTTGGGAAATTTAACAAAAAAAATAAATGTCTTCCTCCATTATATTTAAAGACATTCCAGTTTATACTAATAATCTTTTTAATCTAGTAACAATTAACATTACAAGCCATGGGCATCACAGTAGTGAAATTGGATATGTTACTAATGTTAACATCTTTTAAAGGTGCAATGCAGTGGACTTCAATTATGTCTAACTGTTTTGTAAATTAGACATAGTTTGACTGTGGCTTTTTGGCTTTTTATCACATAGCAAAGAGAGAGACCACATTCTGCTATATTGCTTTATCAAAGATAACAAAAAATCTTAAGGCAGAATACATCAGTGTTCCAAACAGAGTTATACTTTTATCACTGTAATCAGGAAAAGTTAAATATCGGAGCTGGCTGTACAGTCTGTTGTCAGTACACATCACATTAAAAGATATATAAATTGTACAACAGCAGCAAATAATTTCTGACATATCACAAACACTTCACAGCTGAGCAATACTAGCATCTGTCTTACTGTAAACAACAGTATGAGTGGAATGCTGGGTGAAATAAGGCCCAAGCTGAACAGTTACCTTGGCACTATGCACATTGTAGTTTTATAGATAATAGAATGACAGTTCTCTCATTCACATTATTTGTAGGCACTATGGCCCTTTACAGTTGCTACATAAGAGCAATGCCTTTCTAAGTAACTTGTTCAGTCATGCATTTTTGAAGCCAATTTTGAGGGAATCAGTCTTGGATGAATCTCATTAGCAATTCATAAATTTAAGCCTCTGCACTAAGTTATCATACTTTGTAAATATTTTATATATATTCCACACGTCAGTTACTTTCTGTTATAAAGTTCAGTAAAATGTGTTCATATTGCTTCTGTTCCATTTGATTTCTGTAGTTTGAAGTAGAAATGTATTTACAGATAGCTGTGCATTAATACAAGTTTTTGAACTATTGTTACAGTTATGTATGGGTCAGGGTAGATCTGGCACACATGACTTTCCTCTGGTCAGGTTGCATTACAACATCTGGTATAACAACTAAGAAAACATATCAGATTGTGAAACAGTGCTAAATTTCAACCATTTTGACTGTTGCATTAAGGTAATTTTGTCAAATGTGTAAGTGTATGCAGATATATAACACAGCCTTAAAACAGCAATGCATTTGAATGTTAAGTATAAATTTTAAATACCTAATTGCTTGAAATGTCTTATTAATAAAGTGTCACTCACATTGTCCAGAATTCTATCAGATAAACCTTATAATAAATGCAAGTATACCTTTAAATCACATATTGAATACAATACAGAATGTCTAACATCGTCTGGGAAAGATTTGATTGTCAAATGGTTCGACTTACAAGTATATGACGCGGTGACATCAGTATGGCAAAATGAGTCAGATGATTGCATTTGCATGAAGTATGTGTGCTGTTGAAATATTGACGCTCACAACCATCCATCGACCAATGACCTTGCATAGTATCTGGTGTGTAATTCCAAAAAGCACATACAGTACCAAAATCTTTGCCCAGAACCTAGAAAATTAATTACAAAATGGACTAATTATCATTTCATCATTATAGTGTAAATTAGATGGTGCTGAGTTATTTTGGGCTTGCAAAACGTTTACCTATGTCTACTATGCAAGTACTCACTAATTTGTTACAAAAAAGATCATCCCTACTCTTTGCCTTTCAGAACTTTAAGCTAACTATTTTCATGAATTCATCCATAAAAATATTTTAAGCTACAAATAACCATACAAAGAGAATAGCACTACAAATTTATTTGCATCTCACTAAAGTATTTTATACATAAGTTGTTACAAAACTCATAACTTGTGATCTGAGTTTTCTTATTACCTGGACAGCTACGTTGCTTATATTTTAAAGCTCAACTTATAGTTTATTTTCAGGCAGTCTTGTGATCCTACAACACATATTTATCCTGAATGCTTCCCTTCTCTTTCCAAGCACTTGGTTGTGAATACAGAGTCAAAACAGACAGATTTCACAAGCAGTTGTAAACCACAGTTCTGAAGGTGTTAGAGTGGAGGAGGGTTTGTTGACGTGAGCAATTCTTTACAGTTTTTATTACTAAACCTGCTAAGAGTAGGAGACCCTCTTTGCACATTTAGATTTTGTCCACATTGAGAGGAACCTGAAATAGACTGTAATAAATGCAAATGTTTTAACTATAGATTTGGAGTTTGCCTCTGCACTTTAAAATAATGTGTCCACTAACATACCTAGCAGCTTTTTAGGTAGACTCAGTTATATAATGACTGCTCAGTGTGCCTGCTGTAAATTGGACACATACCAATAGAAAAAGATCTGGCCACTGAGGTAGCATTGACTTTGCAGACATTTTATTGGCCTATGCTGAAGAACAGCAAAAATAAGAAAAATCAGGTATGTTCTGCAAAACTAAAGAAACAGAAACAAACTTAATTTTCCTTGTATTTCTCTGCTGTCTCTCATAAAATCCTAACTTTTTAAACATAAAAAACAGCAACAGAGATTATTTTTCCTCTACTGCTTATTCTGTATTACACTGATATACTATGCAAACATGGGGACATACGTCTCATACACATGCACAGTACATCAGTAAGCAAGGAAAAATGCAGGCAAAGACTGAAGTGCAGTTATACAGAGATATTATTTAAGAAAGGTAAATCATTTATTTCTTAAATAATGTAATTGTATAAAAGTAATAATCCACTCCTGTTTGTGGGTATATCAGGATATTCCCATGGTTGGCTTTGTTTAATCACTGGGGCTTTACCCTCCTGATCAAACCACACCAGACTTGGGTAAATCTTGATATAACCACACACAATCATGGATTATTGCTTAAATAAACAAGTCTGGTGCATTATATAATGAAACCCAATTTAGTCACTTGCCTTAAGCATTAACTGCTTAAGTCACTGTGAGTTCTGATCTTCATCCTTGGTTTCAGATTCTGTTTCCTAACATGACTTGATCATTTCTTAATGGGTTGCTAGCTTTGTTTTCCATCATACCCACTTCCAAGTTATAAGAAATATTGGCTTAAAAAGTGGTATCAGCAAGTCCTGAATTGCATTAATGTAACATAATATAATGGTTAGAATATAAATCCCAAAGTGGTCAAGATTCATAGAGATATGCTAGGTGTATGTATGAATGTACAGAACATATGAATCTGCTTACCTGAGAAGATAGCTGTACACCAAATACACAGTTAGTGCAAGACTCAACAAGAGCAAGTTAACCAGTGTGAAACAGTGCAAACAAGTACATTATAGAGCAAGGTAGTGACCAGGTGCAGCTAGCACATATCATGTGATACTTGAAAACAGCATGTGCAAATCAGTGTGTGGTGGGCCATGTTGTCAAGAAGTGCCACACATAACTAACCTTCTGCACATTGAGGACAAATACCATGTGTCTAGTCACCAAAACACTTACTGGTTCCATAAAAAGGAAAAAAAGGAGATCTAGGATAGTAGGGAATGTGGGATATAACATACAGAGGAGAAACATAAAAGAAAAGCCGGTTAAGCTAGGGCACATTTTTTATTAGAGTAAGAGAGGAGGGATGATTTAAAGAATAATAAGAAAACATGGAGGAAATATGAGACAAAGTAGACAGAAGAGGTACACAAAAATGAAAATAGTACTGTGGGGGGGTTGGCCTAATGGTTAAGGTGTTTACCTTACAGACACAAGGTGCAGGGTTTGATTCTCACATGGGGTAACTGGCTAGGCTTAACATGGCCTGAAAGGGAAGGTAGCCTAGTACTAACCTATGAACCTATGAAATAGAGGCAAATATACACACACTAGGAGAGGGAGAAATGGGCTGGTGAGTGGCAAACAGAAGGTGTAATGGGAAGGAGGAGTGGACAATGCATAACATACAGGTTGGGGTGCAGCACAATGGGGGTATGTCTGCCTGAGGATAAGGCGAGGCTTGGACAGCATGCTGGATGCCATACAGCTCTGAGGGAAGTCCATTGTTGCAGAAGATGGTTCCTAAGGGAAACATGGCCAGTGACATAGGCCTCACTTATTTCTGGTGGCCTTATAATGGGTTCCTATCATATGATCAAAGTCTTACAACTTTGAACCATCAAAGAATGAACTTTAATTATCGAAGTTGTAAAACCTTGAAGCATATAAAGTAGATTGCCATAGAGCATGGAAAGGGAAGATTTCCCTTTACTGCACTGTAATGCGACCTCGGAGTTGGTATATTTAAGTAGCGGGTGGGGGAGCAGGGGGGCTTGCCCCCTGCAAAGACCGTTTTTTTTTTTTTTTAAACGTTTTTACTTTTTTTTGTGTGTGTTCGAAGTTCCGAGACTTTGGTCATTAAAGTTCATCCTTTAATGATTCAAAGTTTTGTAACTTCGATCATATGATATAGACCCCTTATAACAAGGGTCTGCTGTTTGAGCACATTTGCCATGATCTGTAGAGGGGGCATGGAATCAGCCATACAGTGGACAATCACACTGTCAACCATGCCCCATATCTCCTGTTACACTAAAGCTTGGGCTGCAGCAAGGCATGAGCCAGGCTAATTACCTGAATGAAATATACAAATGCATATTTCAGTTAAAGTAATATTGCTATCATTTACAATAAATACTGTTATACATACACTATTTAAAGTGTTTATATACTTCATTCCATAATTTTGGGTCAGTTGTATGATACCCATTGATGAGAACACCATGGTATATTACAATTGATCCCCTAAGCTTGAAACCATCAGCTTCATTTCACTTGGGTGGGTGGTGTGCCCAAGACAGTCCATATGCATTCTGCTGTGTTGATCCTAGCCTCTACCGAACCATAAACTTAAAAGTTTACAGTAATAGGGCCTACCTATAATGTTTCAGATTTCTCTCTTTCTGCCTATATAGCCACAATAGGGAAACATTGTTTTTACTATCTAAGGCAGCCGTACACCTACTTTATAGTTATATATACTTTATAATTAAGCATGCTTGCTCTCCTGCAGAATATCTCACTTCTGTCCTGCTTAACTTTCAGTTGATTAAACCAACTGATTGGTCCTGTGCCCTGTACAAATATGTGACAGAATTGTTTACAACCATGTTTTTGAGGCAACAGTGCAGATGATAAATGCTAACACCTGCTCAGAACATTTTCTTTAGCTGCTTAGACCAAGATCCCCTTTTACAATTCATCTTATTTAAAGGATGATTTTCCCCTTGGTCGGATTTGTGATAGGACATGCCATCATGGTAAAATTGGACACTATTAATAATACCATGCTAATCTTAAAAATATCTTCCCCTGGATTCATTAAACAAAATATTCTGTGCAGGAAAAGTGTAGCCGCTCCTGCACAGAATATGGCCACCAAGTGATTCAGGAAAGAGCTGATCTGACGTGCACAAGCCTGCTGTCACTGTTCCTGTATGCAAAGACATGCAGAATGCTAGTTACCTCATTTGCTGGTGAAAACCATACAAATGAAGTGAATTAGCGATTCAGGAAGCAGTCAGGCATCCATGCAGGAGCAGTGCCAGTTGCAGAAATGTGTGCGGCTGCTAACTGAACACATTTGTGCCGAAAATAAAAAAAAAATGTAAAAACTCAATTTTAGGAGAAATCTGCATTTTGCCATTATAGTCAAATGCATACAGAATCAAAACATTACCAGGGAACACTGGTTGTCAAATGGAATGGCTCCATGTCATAGCAGTAACAATGGACTAAGGCAGTGGTGTATGCAAATGAGGGGAAATTTACTGAATCACAAAAATATTCTAAGTCCACACACTGCACCTAACTGTGTATGTGCTAGAACAGGAGAGTGTAGGCAGGAGGAGCAGCTAATATGAAAAGTGGATCTCATACTTGCTGTAAGCACATTGGAGCTCCATTGCTCAGGTTTACACTTAGCTAAGTACAGCTAAGCAAGGGTGTGTGTCTGAGGCTGTAATGTTTTACACCATGAAATGAAAAGAGTGTTCGCATCCAGGGAGGGTCATTTCTGCTAAAATGTGTTTACCTTAGCTAAATGGGTGTGCATGGTGCACAGTGGAATGGAAAGAGCAGCACTGTTTACATTTAAGCAGTGGGTTTGCATGCAACACCTCGGAGCTTAAAAAGGGCAGAGATGGGAAGGGGAAAAAAAAAAAAAGGGAAATAAAATAAAGTCACTCAAATACAAGTACAATAGCTGGCAGGTGGAATGTCTCAAATTCAGCCAATCACCCGGGCAGCATCTGCAGCACATCACTATAAACTATGCAAACACTTTCCAGTCTGTTTTTTCCCACAAACTCTGCATCATAGGTGTATACATACGGGGGAATTTTAACTGACAAAACTAGCAAAAAATGTTAGGAGCTGCTGTCGCTTTGATATATCAATATGTGCAAGAGGCCGAGGGTGTTGAGGAGGATAATGCTGACAACCAACTCAGACTGAGGAGTAGGAGAAGAGTGTTCAGACCCAGGGTAACCTACCAGGGGCTACATGATCAGGAGATAGTAGAGCACTACAAGGTGGGCAGGTACCTACTTCAGCAACTAGTTGAGCTGTGCCAACCTTGCCTCAGACCCAGAACCAACAGAGGGGAGCCCATCCTAGTGGATACCAAGGTATGTATAACCTTAAGAATACTAGTTACAGGTATTTTCCAAAGACCAACTGAGGATATCATGGGGATCTCACAAGCTTCTGCATCCAGGATACTCCATACTAAACCAGTTCCTGGATGCTATGCAACCACATGCCGCTGAGCACATTTACTTCCCCAGCACCCGTGAGGAGAGGACCAGCAATATGCATCTCTTCCACCATGTAGCAGAACACTCGGTGGTACTGGGTGCCATAGACTGCACGCACATCCACATCAAAGCACCACCCGGTGACCAGGGTAGGGTCTATCTAAACAGCAAGGAGTTCCACGCCATCAGCTGCCAGGTCATGTGCAATGCCCTGGGCATTATCATGAATGTGTGTGCTGGCAGCCCTGGAAGCTATCACAACTCCCACATCTGGCATTTGTCACAGCTGTACCAGGCATTTGCCAGTGGAGACATCCCATATGACCATCTGGTAGGTGATGCTGGCTATGCACTGGAGCCATAGCTGATGACACCCATCAGATTCACACTCACCCATAAAAGAACACCATAATGAGGCACACACATTAACCAGGATCATTACAGAGCATGTGTTTGGGATGCTCAAGTCACAGTTCAACTGTCTTGACATATCCGGTGGAGCCTTGCAGTACTCCCCAGCCACATGTGCACACATGATCATAGAATGTGCCATGCTACACAATATGATCTAGCAGAAGCAGCTGCAGTAGGAACAAAATGGGGAAGGGCCACGCAGCTCCCCTCCATTGCCAAGGTCTCCACAGGCACAGATGGACACAGAGGAGAAACATCCAGAGCCTGCCCCTGTAGGCAGACCGTGGCATGCTCAGTATGCCTGTCCTAGGCAAAGAGGCAATGCATAGCACATGCACTGACACTGTAGGGCCCGAGGGACTGATATCTTTCTCTGACTCAAGCACACAGTGAAATGGTTGCCAAACATCACACCACCTACACCTTACCATGTATAGGTAGTGTACTGCGTGCATCCGGCATAGTCAGCCCTCATTCACCATCCTCACAACTGCCTCAGGCACAAGGTAAGTCAGTCTTCTTAAAAATAAATGAATGGAGTAGAATGTTCTGATAGCATATCTATGGTATTGATGCAAGCATGCAAGGGAATGGGGTGGCTTACTGGGATAGCAGAAGACAACCGACAGCTATGTGGGACAGCAGGAAGTGTATGCATAGTACTGGCTTACCCATGCTATGCAGTACCACCCTAGTTGACAAATGCCACTGCAATATATGTGGAGAGCCAAATAACGGGGGGGGGGGTCATAGGTCACATGCATGAATGTCAAAGTGGGGGTCCCATACTCACCTCCAGCCTCACCCAGCAAATCAGGTGTAGAAAACCATACAGAAATGTCTGGCAAATGCCCCAACATGGCAACATCCATGAAATTCCCACCTACAGACTTAGACAGTGATATCACAGCAGGTCTGGCAGTGGCAGTATGGCTCTGAAAGGTAAGAAGTCTGAAACTGAAAATGTTTATGCCAGAACAATCTGACCTGTGGTCAGTACTGTTATGCCTACTATGCAAAATGGGACCAAAATGTTAAGCAAATATCAGCACAGTCTGTGCAAATATGTATTGAGCACAGATGTGTCACCCCCCCACCAATAGTCCCAAAGAAATGCAGTAACATGTCCCTAGTCCTAAGCAGCATTCAGCTGTCAACTAAAAGTGATGGCTCAACATGAACATAAAGCAATTGTCAGTAACTCCCAGTCAACTTACTTGTGCCATCTCATGGGTGTCCACTGCAGGCAGCCTGGGAACATATGATCATCAGAATGTACTGCAATGCTACAGATGGCCTGCATCTGTCACACCTGACCTACAGGCCTCTGGCAAATGCCCATGCCTCACCAACAGTGCTGTGTCAGGGAGTATCATAGGGTCCATAACACCAAAATAACACAGTCTACAAAATGCAAAGAAAGGCCATGCTGCTAACTGCTAGGAGCAAACCTGCCAGACTCAGAGAGCCAGAAATCTGGCCAAAACCATGAATAATAGGGTGATAAAGGCCCAAAGAGAAGGACACCTTTGACATATTGTTCTAATAATGTTAGAAAGTTGATGGAATGATTGTATAAGCATGGAATGTCTGAAGGGTATGAAGTCTGAAACTGCTATGTCAACTGTCATTAATATCTGACTTCAACCTTGAGTGACGTGCAAAGCACTTTTCCTTGCAAATCACACTAGTTTGGGTAAGCACCCAGATATATGAGTCATGAATATGGACATTCTGTGATACTCTGTACAGTTGACGGGCAGGGATAGGAGTCTAAACATGGGAATGCACTCATTGCAGGCAGTCCTAACCCTGGAAGATGGTGACATGTCTGCACCCCCAGAATCCTGGTCCACAGCCATGGGGAGTAACACACCCTTCCCTGATCACTCATTCTATGCAACATCCTGACTGCAACATGTGGCCAGCCAAGTCAAATGAGAAGGGCCATAGATATTTGTGAACCACACACACACACACACACACACACACACACACACACACACACACACACACACACACACACACACACACACACACACACACAAACACACACACCTCCAGGCTAGTCAAACAGTCTGAAACACACAAGACCCTCCAAGTGCAGTCAACCTTTGTGAAGACCCCTGTGAAAAGCACTGGTAGCTATATGCCAACATATCTGACCCAGGACGCCCCCCCCACATATTCTATCCCCTACAAATATATCTTGAATCTGCCTGGTACCCTGATCCTGCCTGACTTATATTAACTAACTGTGGACTGGAAATCATACCATGCCAGAACAGAAATGCACAGAGATTCCACCAGTTTAATATATCACCAAGCTGCTGGACTCTTTCCACAGCTCCAACAGTCAATTGGTTGAAGGCACACCTCTCAACAGGCGGGATTGTGCAAGAATGCCTAGCATTTGGCCCATAATATGGTGTGTGGATCATCCATCCTGTATTCCTCTGGTAAATCGCTGTGATGATCCGAGGAGGTATGTCACGAAGTACTGAAACAATACATGACAGTGTCAAATGTCATGCATGTCAGATGTCTGCTAAAACAAACCCTGTAACCCTAGCAACCCATACATTACTAAGATAAACAGAATCAATGTGTGGCCCATTGTCTCCCCATCTCCAGATATCCTGCATCAACAGATTGGGAGGATTGGCTGTAGCACAAAGCAAACCAGAGTGGAGTACAACAATCCCTGGAATGGAATGGAGTTTCACATTTACTATAGAAGGTCACACTGAGCATGCTCATACACTTAGAGAATTGTCATTTGGATCTAGGAATTAACAGGCCTTTCCCACCCAGTGCACTTCCATTGCCCTACTTTAGCAGTCCTGAAGATGTCTGTCACCATAGAAGTACCTTTTGTCAACCCTCAGCCATATAACCTCTGTGTCATGTGCGATAATGGCATAACACTATAGTACAAATAACTAGCTAGGTAGGAGTTCTAATCTCAGTCCTAGCAAATGTAAATGTGTGTGTGTATGTGTTTATAAGTTAAAGATTTTGGATCAATTCAAACCCAGTACACTTCCCATTGTCCTACTTTAGCTGTCCTGCAGATATCAGTCACCTTAGAAGTCTCTTTCTGCAGGCCTCAACAAGCTCTGTGACGTGTGTGTTAACTGCGTAACACTGTAGTACAAGTAATTAGGTAGGAGTTCTAATCTCAGTCCTGGCAAATGTAAAAGTGTGCGTGTGTGTGTGTGTGTGTGTGTGTGTGTGTGTGTGTGTGTGTGTGTGTGTGTGTGTGTGTGTGTGTGTGTGTGTGTGTGTGTGTGTGTGTGTGAGTGTGTGTGTGTGTGTGTGTGTGTGTGTGTGTTTGTGTTTATAAATTAAAGATTTTGGGTCAATTCAAACTCAGTACCCTTTCCACTGTTATACTTTAGCAGTTCTGCAGATATCACTCATCTTAGAAGTCCCTTTCATCAGACTTCAGCCTTTTAAACTCTGTGGCATGTGCGATAACTGTGTAATACTGTAGTACAATTAATCATTTAGGTAGGAGTTCTAATTTCAGCCCTGGCAAATGTAAAAGTGTGCATGTGTTTATAAGTTAAAGTTTTTTTGGTCATTTCAAACCCAAGACACTTCCCATTGTCCTACTTTAGCAGTCCTGCAGATAACAGTCACCTTAGAAGTCCCTTCCATCAGGCCCTATAAGCTCTGTGGTGCATGAGATAACTGCATAACACTAAAGTACAAACAACAAGTGAGGTAAGATTTCTAATCTCAGTCCTGGTAAATGTAAGCCCTATAAGCTCTGTGTGCTTGTGATAACTGCATAACCCCATAGTACAAATAAGTTAGGTAAGAGTTCTAATCTCAGCCCTTGTAAAGCATGTATGCATATATGTATGTGTTTATACGTTAAAGATTTTGGGGCAATTCAAACCCAGTACACTTCCCATTGCCCTATTTTAGCAGGCCTGCAGATATCAGTCACCTTACAAGTCCCTTTCATCAAGATTCAGCTCTATAAGCTCTGTAGCACATGCAATAACTGCATAACACTATAGTACAAATAACTAGTTAGGTACGAGTTCTAATCTCAGTCCTGGCAAATGCAAAAGTGTGTGTGTTGGGGCCATTCAAATTCACTATACTTCCTATTGGCCTACTTTAGTAGTCCTGTAGACAACAATCACCTTAGAAGTCCCTTTTGTCAGGCCTGAGCCCTATAAGCTCTGTGGCGCATGCGAAAACTGTGTAACACTACAGTACAAATAACTCCCAGTTCTGGCAAATATGTGTGTATATGTGCAGTATAAAGTATTTTGTGGCCTCTCTCAGCTAGTACATCACCCACTGCCATACATTATAAGGTCTGGTGATATTCCTCACCTCAGAAGTACCTTTGGACAACCTTCACCCTGTAAGCTCCGTGGCGCACGTGATAAATGTGTAACACTTTAGTAGCAATAAATAGATAGGGGTTTTACTATCAGTCCTGGCAAATGTGTGTGAGAGTAGAGTATCTTGTGTGTGTGCTTGTGTGAGAACGACATCTATTGGATGGGCATGTTTTCATATTTTATGCCATGGTACACACAGTACACATTCCTAGGTCTACTGTAGGAGGTCCGCTGTTCACACCAACCGTAGTGGTATCTGTAGACATTCTTCAGCCCTATAAGCCCTGTGTAACAGTATGGAATAGTATGGTACGAATAACAAGATAGTTTGGTCTGCTAATGTCAGTACTGGCAAGTGTGTGCATGCATTGGTGTATATAGCAGTGGTTGTGAGTGTGTAGACTTGTATGTGACACTATTATGAGTACTCTCACACCAAGTACAGTCACCATTGCCATATCCCACAAGGCCACATGATGTTATTCACCTTACAGGTACCTTGTAACACTCATCACACTAGTAGTCCTGTGCCACCTACAATAATGGCATAATAGTGTGGTACCACAACTTGATGGGTAGGGGTTCCAAACACAACACTAGCAACTGTGATCCTGTGTGTGCATGTGTGTGTGTGTGTGTGTGTGTGTGTGTGTGTGTGTGTGTGTGTGTGTGTGTGTGTGTGTGAACAGTATTCTCTGTATGTTTGGTTGACAGAATATCCTCTGTGGTTGAGGTCATTAGCAATCCGAGGTGTGTTCCACCCACCACACTTACCATTGTCCTCTCTACTAGAGCTCATATCAACCATCATAGACCTAGATACAACCCCTTAGCCTTATAAGCTGTGAGGCACATGCAAGAACAGACCTGGGAAATGTGTGCACATACAGCTGTACCTTGGCAATGACATGGTCGATGGGTTACAACACTGCCATACCCCTCATTGGTGATGTCTGCAGGTCCATGACCTGCTGACACAAACAGACACCTGGGACACAAACAGAATACAGCATGTGAGAACACATTTGCTTAGTGTTACTAACATCAATAATGCATCATGGCTGAAAAGGTACACATACACACACTGATGTGTACCCATTACAAATGCCAGTTGACAGCACCTTACACAGCATTAAATAGCTACACTCTACTAAATTCACCCTGTGCATCCGACCCGTATTAGCATGTCCCTGTATCAATGGTATAGATTGCAGGGATATGGAACAGGTATCACTATATGCAAAGGGTGTTGTGTGGGTTTGCCAGAAGCCTAGGCTGGGCCATATGGTTGACTTCATGTGTGTGTGTGTGTGTGTGTTTGAGGGTTGTTCATTAAATGGGCTGTGCAGGGGTGGTGGTGTGTGTGTGTGTGTGTGTGTGTGTGTGTGTGTGTGTGTGTGTGTGTGTGTGTGTGTGTGTGTGTGTGGAAGTGACTTCTCTGATGGTGATGTGTGCGTGTGTTTGTATGCACACAGTCACACCATGTGGGCACCTACACAGGATTATTTTGGACAGCTTTGGGCCGTACATGGCAGGGTGTGCAGTTCACCATCTCTGGCCATGGACACAGGAACTGGGCCTCCCAAGGGTATCATTGGCACCACCAGGGACAAGTCCAGATGCAGTACTACTCCTTGGTGGTGACTGCTGCCTGCTGGATTCATGTCCCTGTTGGGACCAGCCAGGATCACGTGCCCATGGCCTGCTGCATCGTGACATGGACAGCCCACCCCCTTCAGTAGTGCTGGTAGTACTGCCAGTATGGGAACGTGATGGTGCACAGCCATGTAGACCCTCAGCTGATCTTGGTGCTGCTCTACATCCATGTGGCTGTTGGCCATTGTCTGCCAAATGCTCAAGTACAGATATTCCATGGTCAAGGAGTGCCAAGGTCTCCTCCTACTGTTTATCCATGATCTCAGTATGCTCACAGATGGCTGCAGTGAGTTCATGAATATTGCCACGAATACCAGGGATGTGCTTATCCATGACCCCCGTGTATAAGTCCAGTGTTATGTTCATTATGTGTCTGTGCCTCCATGATGGCCTGATACATGTATCTGGTGACTGCTGATGTGGCACTTGCAACTGGGGCATGATGGGCTGCAATTCTCCTCCAAGCACCCCTGCCCATCTGTCTGTGTGGGACCTCACCAGCACTCTGGCTATGGCTAGTGACTGCATACTGACTTGCCACAGTCACCACAGTAGCCTGTTCCATGCCACCACCCACCAACTGTCCATTATCTGTGGCTACTGGTGATGGGGTATGTGTGGGCATTGTGACTGTGTGCGAGGATGGGGTTGACAATAGTGGGATGCCAACTGATGGCACTGATTCAGCCCCTGACAAACCCACCTGTGCCTCAATATGAGTATCATCATGGTCAGAGTCTGCAGAGACACTGACATTAGAATCAGAGTGGGAGGGACCGCAGCCACCATGTCCACCTGTGAGGGAAAAACAACATATGTAAATTACTACCAGTACAATAATGTTTTCTGGTACACACACACACACACACACACACACACACACACACACACACACACACACACACACACATACAGGTGAGGTACCTCAAAGGCATTACATAGTCCTCACATTAGCCAACTAGGGGCTTTCATGACACACAGTCAGACAATAACACACACACTCTGGACAGGCCCTCAGCATCATGCAGTGCAGTATTTTCCAGTTACTGTTACTACTAATATACACCTCTGGAATGCATGAGTGGTGTTAGTAGGTGATGGCCCTTCATCTAGTACACACTGCATCCATGTAAATTATTGCTGTTCACCTGTATAGCACTGTGGCAACTCCTATAGAACATAACTCCCAACTGTACAGTGTTTTGCTGAATGTCTATATGCGTGGTTCATATGTCTGGTCTGTTCCTCATAACTCCTGTGTTTGTCTGATACATTACTGGGTTGATCTGTGGATTGGTGCCACTAATTAATGTCCTAATTTAAGGTGTAGACTGTATAACCTGCAGTACATGTATGTTAAAACAAAGCCAGTTACTCAAACTACTTCCCAAGCTTACAGTGGATATAGTAAGTGTGATTGTCCTTATTGGATGTGTCCAATTTGTACTCAGTTAGCCTTACAATAATCCACCTGTGACCTAATATGCTCATTCATACAAAGGTTGAAATGCTTGCCAGTTGGTGCATGATCCTACTTTGCCCTGTACAGCCAATATAGCATCCCATTATTTGCTTTGTGGATTGCTGCTGTCCAGCAAAGAGGATTACATTACTTTGGTGGAGACAGATTTTACAAGTCAGGTATTGCTGAGGCCATACAACTATGTGGGTGGTCATATTTCTGTTTGTAGTAGGCATGGACACAAGGTCATAACACTGTTGGACACCTCTCCACTTTCAATGTGATGCTGATGCGTATTCTAGTACCCATGGCTGTGTCAGGGCAATGCAACAAACATTGGCTGTAGAAGTGTAACTCTGTTGGATGCACAGAAACTAAGATTACACATGTGTACAACATGTAAAGCTTATTTATCTGATGTTTTCCATCCCATGTCAGTTGTTATGAGGCAGCCAGGTACACCTACCCATACATACATAGGCACAGGTAATACCTGCTGTACATTTCTGTTCTATGTCAGTATAGCACACTATAATTACAGTCTTGCTGCTCAGTCAGTCATGTCAACCTGTTAGGGCAGGACATCTGGAGAACACTGCACATACATGGTGAGCTATGGGCCAAAATTAGTGACACATTCTTTATATTGCTGTAACACATGTACATCATTTGATAGTACAGTAGCCTTTGCATTCACAGACATACCCTGGAGGATGTCTGGTGCTCATATGGCAGGCAGAGAGGAGAAAGGAGAGGAGTGTGGTAGTGAGGATAGGAACTGTTAATGTTGTGAGTATGACTGGTATGGGGACAGAGCTAGCTGATATAATGGACAGAAGAAAGGTCGATAAATTGTGTGTGCCAGAGACTAGATGGAAGGGGTGTACAGCTGTGTGTATCAGAGTCAGGTACAACTAGTTCTATCATGGTGTGTATGGGAAAGGAACTGGTACAGGGGTTAACCTGATGGAACATTATGCCAAGAATGTTTGTGGAGGTGTTAAGAGTGTCAGGTAGAGTGATGTTTAGGAGGCTGTGAATTGATAGTGTATATGCTCCGCTAATTGTGTGTGTGATGGATGAGACAGACATAGTTTGGTGTGGTTGGATGAAGTGGTGATGAGTGTACACAAGGGTAAGAGACTGGTGATTGGAGCAGATTTCAATGGGCATGTTGGTGAAAGGGATAGTGGGCATGCAGAATTGATGGGTAGGTATGGTGTTAAGCAAAGAAATGCAGTAGGTAAGATGGTGGTGGAGTTTGCAAAAGAGGTTGAACATGGCTGCGGTGAATACATAGTTTTACAAGACCGAGGACCATTGGGTGATATACAAGAATGGAGGAAGATGCACACAGGTGGATTATCACCTATGCAGTTGGGCCTGTTTGAAGGGGATTGGTAACTGTATAATGGTGACAGGGGAAAGTGTGGTTAGGCAGCATGAAATGTTGGCCTGTGGGATGACGTTGGTGATCAAGATGAGGGGGAGGAGTGTGAGGGCAGTACCATGGATCAGATGGTGAATACTGAGAAAGGGTGATTGTTAGGTTGAGTTCAGGGAAGAGTTAAGACAGGCAGTGGGTGGCAGGAAAGAGTTAGCAAATATCTGGGTGACGTCAGAGCTAGTAAGGGAGATGAGTAGAACGAGGCTTGGTGTGACATCTGCACAAAGGAAGGAGGACAAGAAGAACTGGTGGTGGAATGAGGAAGTACAGGGGAGTATTCAGAGAAAGAGGTTGGCCAAGCAGACGTGGGATTGTCAGACAGATGAAGAAAGTAGACAGGTGTATAGGGAGATGGGGTGCATGGCAAAGAGAGTGGTGACAAAGGCTGAGGATGGGGCATCTAAAGGGTTGTATGTAAGGTTGGACACCAAGTGAGGCGAGTGTGTCAAGCAGGTGGAAACAGTACTTTGATGGGCTGTTGAATAAAGAGAATGAGAGAGAGAGAGAGAGAAGGTTGTATGATGTGGGTATGGTGAATCAGGATGTGCAACAGATTATCAAGGAGGAAATAAGGATAGCTATGAAGAGGTTTAAGAATGGAAAGGCTATTGGTCAAGATGACATACATGTGGAAACATTGAGTTGTTTAGGACAAATGGCAGTGGTCTTTTTAACCGGATTGTTTACTGTAATCTTGGAAAGTGAGAGGATCCGTGAGGAGTGGATAAAATGTGTTTGGGTACTGATTATGAGAATAAGGGTGGTGTGCAAAGCTGTAGTAACTACAGAGGGATAACACTGATCACTCACAGCATGAGGTCATGGTAAAGGGTGGTGGAAGCTGGGTTAAGTGAGGATTACTAATCAGCAGTATGGTTTCATGCCAGGAAAGAGCAGTACAGATGTGATGTTTGCTCTGAGAGTGTTGATGGAGACATACAGAGAAGGTCAGAAGTAGCTGCATTGTATGTTTGTGAACTTAGAGACAGCATATGACAGGATGCCTATGGAGGGGTTGTGGTATTGTATGAGATGGTCAGGAGTTGCAGAGGAATCTGTAAGAATGTTAGAGAGGATGTACAAGGCTAGTGTGACAGTGGTGAGTTCTGCATTGGGAGTGACAGGTATATTTAAGGTGGAGGTGGGAGTACATCAGGGATCAGCTATGAGCCCTTTCTTATCTGCATTGGCGATGGACAGGTTGACAGATATGATCAGAGAGAAGTCCCCATAGATTGTGCTGTTTGCAGATGACATTGTGGTCTGTAGTGAGAGTATGGCACAATTTAAGGAGACCCTGGAGAGGTGGAGGAATGGTCTAGAGATGGGAGGAATGGTGGTCTGCAGGACTAAGACAGAATATATGTGTGTGAATAGGAGGGAGGCTAGAGGAATGGTGAGGATGCAAGGAATACTGTTTGCAAAGGTGGATAGGTGTAAATACTTGGGAACAACAGTTCAGAGTAATGGCGAGTGTAGGGGAGTGATGAAGAAGAGAGAACAGGAAGGATATGGGTGGTGGAAAATAGTGTCAGGAGTGATTTTTGGCAGACGAGTACCATTAAGAGTGATATGGATGGTCTACAAGAGGGTGTTGAGACCAGCTATGTTATATGGGTTGGAGGCAATGACAGTGTAAATAAAGGCACAAGTCAGAGCTGGACATAGCAGAGTTAATGATGTTAAGATTTGCACTGGGTGTAACGAGGGTGGACAGGATTAGGAATATGTATGTTAGGGGGTCAGCCCAGGTTGGACAGCTTGGGGACAAACTCAGAGAGTGGCAGGATTATGTTGGTTTGGACATGTGATGATGAGGTATGCTGAGTATATTTGGGAAAGGATGAGGTTGCCAGGTAAGAGGAAAAGAGCAAGGCCTGAGATATGGTGCATTTATGTGGTGACAGCAGACATGCAGGTGGGTGGTGTGACACAGCAAGATGCAGAGGACTAGAAGACATGGAGACAGATGATCTGCTGTGGTGACCTCTAATGGTTACAACCAAAAGAAAGAGAAGGTGAGGTTGTAATGTCAGTGTTCACATGTTTACAATTATTTGCCAGACATAACACAATGCTTGATGACATAACTACAAATATGAGGCACACATATGGTCAGTGTGCATAACACTGGACAGTTGAATGATATGAGCTCAGTATATCCCATGCAGTTCAACACACACAGCTGCGACAGTATTTCAGTATGCAAATACCCTGTATAGGTCAATCACATGTCTGAGAAAGACATGTATATCATATTTGTATTCACAATTAACATATGGATATCTGCGACATCCTAGCAGTGTCATAGTCAGTATTGTGTACCACACACTCCAGTAGTGGTTATATGTGAGGCATTCTTTCCAGGGGTGACTCAGGGCCCTGAGCTGTGTTCTATGTCACTGCAGACAGACACAGATGCTATGGCCATAAGTTCTGCTCAGCAATATATCAGTACAGCATGTGTTGTTGAGACATAATAGTTTGTGAACTTCCTATTTTCCATGTTTACATACCTCCTACTACATTCCATTACATGCTTAATTGTTTGACATACCTGTGTTTTATTTTTTCGGTACAGTTGGTATAATCCATTCATTTCAGTGTGTGTGTGTGTGTGTGTGTGTGTGTGTGTGTGTGTGTGTGTGTGTGTGTGTGTGTGTCTGTTTGTTTGTTGGTCTCTCTCTCTCTGAGACAGATGTAGAGTATACATCTGTTTTGTATAGACAGCAGTTTGCCTTTTGTAGGTAATGCTCACGAGCAGCTGATGGCCTTAATACCAGTTGCAGTCCCCCACTTGCTAATTGCATATAGAACAGCTGTGGTATCATTCCCATACCCAATAGCATGGAAACACACTCCTATAACTGAGTACTTCATGAGGCCATTGCCCATTTTCCTTGCCTCTGAGGAGAACTTCATGGAGCTGTGTAACAAATAGCATCACAGAGGGTAGTTGGGAATACCTCTTACAACAAACACTGTGGAGACAGCCCAACAAACTGAGAGAGAATGTTCCAGATATAGGGACAGAATGTAAGTATTGCTGTTACACAGTTGAAGTAATGCTAGTTTGACAGGGTTTGTGTGGATTTGGCTGCTCTGCATGAATTTGTCTGATAGTGTTATGTGGTTGACATAACTCTCAACTGTAGGGCTATCCGCAGACTGGCCAGAGTTTGGACTCTTATATTTGGTGTGTTACTTGCACATTTTTCCCCTTGGAAATTCAGTAACATACTCTGAGGATTGCAGTCAGTAAATGGTAACATCCATGTGTGTTTCTGACTTCATATCCCTCAGAACAGATATGTTACAACAACTCTGTTACACCAGCAACTTTCTCAGTGTATAACAACAATATGTCACTAATGCCCTTGTGTTTGGGCCTCTGCCCCCATGTATGTCAGGCTTTGTCCAGATGCCATGCAGTAAAAGTTGGATAGGTATAGTATATCATTATATAGTGACTTCATTCCTGATATCATCCCAGTGATGTATCAGACTACCAGACATGTTATGTGTAGGAGGCCTTATACATGAGGACAAAGCCTGGACGTTCTGTGGGAATCTATACAGTTGAGAGGACTGTGTATTTCTGGCAATTGTTCACAGACTGTCAGGATTGTGTAACAGTGTATTGTGAATGTGTTATTTGGCCTGTGTAGGGAGGGGGGTAGATGTAAGTGTTGAGGGTCCTTTTCTGACTTTGCATGCTGCTTCAGTTTCTGGTGCTATATCAGCTGTATATGTTTTTAGGGGCAGACTGACACATATCCCATACCACAGTCAGGAGTCAGACTACACTGTGAATTGGGCCAGTATATGTAGGGGGTAGTGTGTGAGTGGCAAACATGATGAGTATTTTGTTCACACAGTCCATACATGTTACTGTTCATGTAGCTTACCAGTATGTCACTTTGAATGAAGTGTGACTGGTTATGTGTATTCACTTTCACATTGGTGTCTATTTGACAGTGCTGTTACATCCCTGTAGTGCCTGATATATTTGCAATTACATGTGTATTCCCCCATAGCAAAACTGGGTTAGTGTTGTGTCAGTTTGCCTGTAGTTTAGACAGTGCATTTCTGACACATCAGTGGGATGATGTTAAAATTAATGTCAGTAACTAGTGGGTAGTAAATTGGTTTTGGACTTGGGCTATTCCAGTCAATATATGTTACAACAGACAGGAGGTTGTTACTGCATCAACTGTGTCACCTTATCTACTCCAGTATTTGGGATATGTACCCAGTTTCATGGCTTTACCCCCCCCCCATCAAGCTTGGTCCCAATTTGTTGCAGTAAGTGGTTCTGAGTATGCCTCTCGACTGGCCAGATTGTTTCAGGCTGTCTAGGTTTATTGCTCATATTTCTGGTCTGTTCCACAGAATCATTATTTTAATTTCTGTGGTAAATCACTGTGATGATGTGAGTATTTCTGTCAGTAAATGATGACATAGGTTCATAGGTTCATAGGTGAGTACTAGGCTAATACCCCTGGAGCCAATACAAGCCTAGCCCAAGTACATTCCCAGTTGTCCTGTTGCCAGTTGTTAGTTCCTTGTGTCCCTATCAAGTAAGACTGTTGAAGTGATTCCCAGGGTGAATTTCCTGTTACTCATCCATTCGTCAAGATTTGTTTTGAAGAGGGCAAGTGAGGTGCTCTGCTGGGTCTATATTATAAGCATGAAAAGACTAAACCGCAAACGCTCACATGAGAGAAAATGACGGTGCTCGAACTTGATATTGTGGGGGGGGGGGTCTGCACCCCCCCCCTGCTAACTATATATTCTAACTCCGAGGTTGCACTACAGTGAGGAAAGGGCAAATATCCCACTCCTGACTGTAACACGACCCCACAGTCACACTTTTGATTCCCAGCATTTTCGCTCATGTGACCATTCACGGTTTAGTCTTTTCATGCTTATAATATAGGCCCGCGCTGCTTGACGTAAATGGGTAGTTTATTTCAGAGTATGGGAAGTCTATGGGTTGGGAACCTGTCCCTCCAGCAGGTTCTGTTTATTGTGGTGATGAGGTTTAGGTCTTTGGACCATGTGGTGCAGAAAGATTGGGACTTTTTCAGATGAAGTATGTCTAGCATCACTGGGTCAGACATGGCTTTGTATGTCAAACAGAGATCGCCTCTAAGTAGGCGATATGAGATGGAGTAAAGCTCTGGAGTTTTTTTGAGTCTTTCTGTATAGAGCATGTGTTTGAGTCCTAGTATCCTCTTTGTGAGGAATTTCTGTGGCCTCTCCAGTTGTCGTAGGAGTCTAGTGAGGTGCATGCCAAATGGGACATTGTACACTATAATAAGTCTAATGAGGGGTGAGTAGGGAGGGATTATGACTTCTTTCTTCCTGGATGAGAATCCTTTTGTAATGAGGTGTGCCACATAGAAGGACTTTCTAACAACAGTGGCAACATCATTGTCAAAGGAGACATTGCTATCTACCTGTGTCCCTAGGTCTCTTATCACACCTTGGGGGTTGAGTGGGTGCTTCTGTCGATGTAGTAGTTCATGGGCACCATGTTTTTTCCCAAAGGGAATGATGATGCACTTTTTAGCATTGAGCTTAAGGCCATGGTTATGGCACCAGTTGTTGGTCTCTGTGAGACCTTTTTTGTAGGATGTCTACATCATCTTGAGAATCTATAACTGCTCCCAGTTTGCAGTTGTCCACAAATTTGGTTAAACAGAGTCCCTTTGCGTTGGCCTGAACTTCAGAGAAGTAGATGGCAAACAGGAGAGGACCCAGGAAATATTCCTGTGGGACTCCATTTTTAACTGCCTGGTAGTCAGATTTGGAGTCCACTGCTTTCACCATGTGCATTCTGTCTGTGAGCCAGTTGGCAACCCATTTTATGATGTAGGGGTTAATGCTGAGGGTAATGAGTCTATCAATGATCCCTGAGTGGGGTATGGTGTTGAAGGCCTTGACTAGTTTGAGGTAGGCTGCATGGACTACCTTGTCTTCATTCCCCACTCTGGTGACAGATTTGAAGAAGTCTATCAGGTTGAGCAGACATGATTTTCCTTTCACAAACCTAAAGTGTGAGGGGTCCAAGGTTTCAAGGTTCCCTACATCCCTATTTATCAGGTCCATAATGATGCGCTCTATGGCCTTATAGATGCTTGTCTAGCTGATGTGGCAGTAGTTACCAGGGTCAGTAGTCTCTCCCTCTTTGTGGAGTGGAATGACTGTAGCGGTGCACCATTCAGTGGGAACAAAGCCTGAAGTGAGGCTGTGGTTGAACAAGGTGCTCAGGTGTGATGCCAATTCCCTTTGTAGTTCATGCGGAAGACAGCCAGGTACATTATCAGGTCCCATGGAAGCTGTATTTTTGGCTTTGGACAGTGTGGTTTCTACTTCTTCCGCCATGATATTAGGGATTTGGCATTCCTCAAGTATTGGGATGGGCCCTTTACTAGGTGAAGGGGGGATTAAAGTTTGCACTAAACCTATCAGCCAAGATATTGACAATATCTGTTGGTTCAGTATAAGTGGTGCCATTGTGCAGTAGCTCATAGCACATCTGCATATTGTTATGCAGATTCTTTATATTGCTAAAGAATGGCTTGTGTTGTCTTTAGTATCTGTATCAATTTTGTCTTTGTAACTAGCTTTGGAGGATTTGATGAAGGATCTCATTTTTTTGCTGAGATTTACAAGGGAATTTTTCCAGTCTTGGGATGTTACCCTTTTCTGCAATAGTTTTTGCTTCTCTTGTAGAGTTTGTTAATGGCAGGGGACCACCAGATTGACTTTCTTTTCTTGGAGGACAGGATGTTGGTTCTGTTTGGTATGGCCCGATCCATGCACTTGTGTAAATGCTCTTACAGTGCCTTTGCATGGCTGACATGAAGTTTGTCACTTCTGACTTTCAAAGCTCAAAATTCGCTTTGGAGAAGTTCTTCACTGTGGTTTCCTTCATGGGGGGTGAGGGTGGGATTTGGATATCAACTGTGAAAAACTTGTGGTCAGATCTAAACAGGAAGGAGTTGATTACTGGTGTAGAGCAGTGAACCCCCATGTTTGTAATGACCAGGTCGAGAAAGTTTCTACCTCTGGTAGGGGTAAGAATGAGTTGGTTCAGGGTTTTGGAATTACTGAATTCCACAAATCGTTGGGCAAATGAGTTGGTACAGGAGTAATTTTTCCAAGCTGATGGAGGGGTGGTTAATGTCTCCCAGGAGAAGGGCATTAGGTTGACCCTTAATGATTTCCAGAGTGTTCAGGAATGCATGGTGGGAGACTTGGGACATTGTGGGGGTTCTATAGCAAGCTACAACCTGGATTGCAGTTTTATCCAGTGTTAGTTGTACCTGAAGTATCTCTGATGTATTATGTTGGGCAACTAGTCTGGAGGTGTGCATATCTTTTATGAAGATGGATATACCACTGCCTTTGGGGCTTCGGTCCACATCTCCGTTAGGGCTTCAGTCCAGATTTAGGGGCCAAAAGGTGCGATATGCTTTGTATTCTGATAGCGCTGGGGTGCTCTCCGGAGCCTTGAACCAGGTCTCTGTTACTGCACAGAGATTGATGTTCTCTAATTTAAGGAGTGAATGCATTTTGAGATTTAGACTTCCAGCCTTGAGAAGCATAACCCTCAGGTTGTGTTTGCTTACAGTTGTTATGGCGGTAAATTTGTCTTCAGGGCATTGCCTAATAAAGGCACTATAGGGGTGACAAGAGTCTTTGCCAGTATTCAGAATCCCAAGGGTGACAGATGCAGGCCATCTCTGGCAAAGCATCAAGGTCTGTCAATCATGTCATCCAAGGCAGACACATACTGCATCCCCTTTGAATGACACCAGAAACTTAGCCAACTGATGAAGTCAATCATTTTCTGCTTGAACTGTAGTATCATTTTGGGTGATAGTAGGATGCTACTCAGGGCTAGGGTCATACTTGCCTAGGCTACAAGATCCGAGAGCTCCTCCATGTCTCTTTTCATGTAGTCCAGGAGGGAGGTACATCTTAGGTCATTTCAGTTTCAGAACTCACATCCTTCCAAACATGTATACTGACACAAACCCTGTTAGTGTAGCAACATTCTACATTTATAACTGCAGTACATACATTATGTCCCTAGTCTTAGCCCATTGTTCCCCCATTTTGACCGCCTTTGTCTGGATGTGTTGCACTTAGAGGTGGAGAGGTATGGTGCTGGGTATGACTCCACCATATGTATATATATATATATATATATATATATATATATATATATATATATATATATATATATATCAATATGGAACACTATAATCCTGAAATTCTGAAATACTGAATTTCAGAATCATGAGATTATAACGCCGAAAGCTCAAAAGTTCGAAACCCCAGAAGTGCAAATTTCAAAAACCCGAAGTATGGAGAGTTTAAAGTAGCGCTTCTGGTGTTGCGCTCTGTGCAGGGATAGCTTGAAATTCAGGTAAGTATTTATGTTTAAGGGTTTTGGTTAGGAGCTTTAGTGTGTCAATGTGTTTAGTTACGGTGATATGTGTGTGCGAGGGGAATGTAGCTTGTATGGTGGTGTTTTTGTGTGTTTGTGTAGTGTGACCATGGAGTTATTATATTTAAGAAAGGGGGGTGTGCGGGGCTTGCCCCCCACATGGGGGTGCAGGGGGGCTTGCCCCCCTGCTTGTATGTAGTGTAGGTTTGAGTGTTTGTGTGTTGGGGGAAGCTGTGTGTATGTGTGTGTTTGTGGTGTATGGTTAGTATAGTGTTTGCGATTTTAAAATTCGCTCTTCTGGGGTTTCGGGATTGTCAGGTTTCAGCTTTATGATCTCGAAATTCTGAAATTCGATATTTCAGGATTTTGGGATTATAAAGTGAATATATATATATATATATATATATATATATATATATATATATATATATATATATATATATAGATTCACTTCATAATCTCGAAATACTGAAATATCGAATTTCAGTATCTCGAGACCATGAATCCGAATCCACAAAACACCGAAACAACAAAACCCCGAACCCAAAACCGCGAAATTCAAAACACCCAACAAACCGCATACACTACACCATACATACACAACAACATCCACATCACAACATAAACAAACAAAACTACACACATACACAACTCATACACACCCTGCGCCCCCACCCCCCCCACTTATATATACTAACTCTGAGATTGCACAAACAGGAAACAAAAGCAAACTCACACACGCACATTCTCCGGTCCCTCACACACACATCAAACATATCAGCACACTCACATACACTGTAACTCCCACTCAAAACCCTTACAAAACACTCACTTACCTGACATAACACCTAGATCCACACATGGCACCGTGCACCATCAACACACAATCCCGGACATTACGTAGTGTAAGGCCATAACCACAAATTTGAGATATTTGAATTTGCGATTATGAACTTTTGCTATTGAAAACATTCGGCTTCATAGTCTCGAGATACTGAAATTTGACATTTCAGTATTTTGAGATTATAAAGTGCTATTTATATGTATATATATATATATATATATATATATATATATATATATATATATATATACATATACTCCTTTTTTGATCTCTATACATATATTTATAGAACAGTATATATGTATATATTCTATATGAATTTGTTTTATATGTGTAGCTCCATATATCTGATCTATATACTTTTTCATATTTATCTATCATTATATACATGTATATGTGTATATTTATATAATACTAAACATGACTGGTTTAACAGTGTTTGTTCCCTACTATTCTATACTTGTACGGAATGATATATTTGAAAAAGCAGCATTCTACTACAGCTCAGATGGTGTAGTGGTTGCCCTGAGTACTCTGATTAACAAATATATATTATTTACTACATATTTATAAAAAAAAATAATTTTTAGTGTTGCTTTCACATATAAAAATGAATAGACTGCATTGAGGCTTGAAGTGTGAATGACTGCATGTAAGTTGAAAGCTGTAACCACTATGCTATCTTACCTTTATATTTTTCCTGTATATATTTCTATTTAGCTCCTTCGGATATTTAAGCTATGCTCTACACAGCTGCGTGATGCGCACACCTGCTCAGCTATGCTTAAACTTTAGTGGGGATGGGGAAAAAAATTAATTGTTTTATTTTTCTTATTTTAGGGATGTGCACATACCTAACAGTTATACCTCTCCACATCTTACAGCATAAAATCTGGACAAAGCCTAACATGATTGGGGGCTAAGAGGGACAGATTTTAAATATTGCTCTTACAAACTTAGGACGTGGATAAATAATAGGTTTTGCTTTAGCATGACTTACTTGAAGGATGTGGAGTCTTAGACTCAAATGATTGTCATAACAAATCTGGACATTTTGCAAATATCTGTTCAGTTGTGGGTATGCTGACAGTGTCCGCGGGCACTGTTTTTGTTTTCAAAGTGCCGTATGGCACTTCCTGAGTGCAGGGGGTGTGTTTACTCTGCGAGCACTGCTCGGACATGCCCCCTGCACTCGTTCATGGTTCATACCATGCAGGTTATACAGCAGTGTACCTTCATGAATATGCAAGGCACACTGCTGTGCTGAACGGGCACAATCCACTCCATGAAAGTATAGACTTATTCTTGCATGGAGCTTTCATGAATTCCTGGGCCTTACTTGTTTCTTCTTAAAAACACCATTACTTGTTCCTTAGGTCTGGATGCAGTTGGCATTTCACTGCTGTCACCTTTTCTTTTCTTTTTAGGGTTGAATAATTTCCATTCCTATCACATACTGTACATAATAAACCTTGTTCATGCTTACCTTTCTTTGAAGACATTCAAGTTTAACCCTGCTTGCTTTAGGGAGTCAGATGAAGCTCATAGCTTAGCCATATGGCAGTCCCAGTTCTTGTAATGTATAACATCATTGTTAATCTAAACAGCATAGTTGGTACAGGGGTCTCAACACCCTATCCATTAACAGCTGGAAGTTATTTTGGGTGGAAGGTCTCTTGGGTGCAATATAGTGCAAAAATGAGAACATTACACTGGGATAAGATCTGTGCTAAAGAAATATACTTCCTTCTTGGCCTCATCTGTTGGAGGGGTGTGCCAGTACTCTTTCATTACATGTAGTATATTTAATCATCATCTATTCTACAACCTTTCTTTTGGCTCATTTAGCGTAGGTAGCATGTAAAATGTTGAAATGTTGTTTTGCATCATACAATTATTTGAGAACCTGACCATTTTATAACTAATACTATGGGGCTGTTGCATTCACTTTTACACTTCTCAATTACCCTTATTTAAAGCATTTTTCTCACTTCTTCATAACTTAAAGCATTCAGTAATGTTTTAGTTTAAGTTTCTCCTCTGAACTACTTTCAGTACGATGCTGAATCAAGTTTGTTCTGCCAAGCAGTTCATAGAACTCTTCATTGTTTCTTAACAGAAAGCCTTTTATACCTTCTTTTTGTGGTTTGGATAACATGACATCCTCTCCCACAGCAGGCATAGATGCTACTTCTCTCTCTTCCTTGGGATTACTAATATTTGCAACTAGACTGACTACAGAGGTTTGTATTTCTTTACAATGTTTTTGGATGACGATGTAGTATATTTATTTTTGTCTTCTCTTATCAGTCTGCCTTACCCGGCAGTTTGTCTCAGTTAGCTTTTCTGGGTTTTTTTCAAATGGCCAGTGACATTTAGCCAAAATTCATTTACAGCAGAGGGATCAAGACTAATTCCTAGGCTCTGCCCTTAAATTCCCTATTCCTTACATTTTAGTATATACTCCATATTGTGTAATCTGGGCTTATATCGTGTGTTCCTACACTCTGTGTTCCACTATTGTCCACTGACTGTAAGGTAATATAGTGTTCCATAACAGTTTTACATGGGATTTTCTTCTTTTCTCTAGATTCTATGTCAGTATCGAATAATCACTGATGGTATTTGCTGTAAAAAAAAAAATCAAAAAGATTGCATTATGTTTAGGCCTTTGACAATTTTTTAATAGCAAACAAATTGTGAGATAGTTGCTAGTCACAGTTTTTTTTACATCTTCCTTAAAGATATTTTAGTATGGACTTTAATATCCTGTTAGGATGCTTCACTAATCCATTTGCCTGGGTGGTATACTGAAGATTTATTGCTTGACCTTAATGCACTGGTATAGTTAGGTATTATTTAAAAAATAACTGTAGTCGCCTGATTAGTAAGTATTTCACTAGGAATCCTTAACTTAACTATAGGTTAGCTCCCTGGCTATAGATTTTGCATTTGCTTTACATTGTGAGATAGCTTCATGGTATTTAGCTGCAAGGCAAGAGGAAGGTACAGTGTGGTCAGCCTCCCCTCCTAACTCTCTACCTGTATTCTCCAAACATTTTGATCCAAATCTTATCTTCTTGCTGTGATTTTTTTAATCTTAAGTGGCTTACTTGAAGGTAAGCCAGTTCTGGAGTTTCATCAAACCCAGCTTGTTGTGTGGTAGAGGTACCGTCTCTTCCCATTCTAACATAGGTACTGGGATCTCTGTCTCCAACTGCCCTTCTAAAAATATGCAACTCATACCAATACTCATTATTATAATTTGCTATCTCCAGATTCTCCTCTCTGCTTTGAATTTTGAACTTTTAGCAATGACACTGTCCTTGGGGTCAATGTCAGTTTTGCTGCTAAAATTATCACTTCATTATCAGCAGATATGTTAAAAAAAAAAAAAAAAAAAAAAAACTTGTGCCCAAAATGTTCACATTCTCCACCAGTGCGGAAAGTAATGCAACTAAAATATCAGCTATTATAAAGTAAGACAGATTATTCTAGTTAAAAAACTCATAATGAAGGCTCTTCCAAACAGCATAAAGTCTTGTGGTCGTTACACAGAATAACACTATTAATCTAAAATCTGGACAAAGCCTAACATGATTGGGGGCTAAGAGGGACAGATTTTAAATATTGCTCTTACAAACTTAGGATGTTGATAAATAATAGGTTTTGCTTTAGCATGACTTACTTGAAGGATGTGGAGTCTTAGACTCAAATGAAATTATGAATGTAATACTTTTACTTATTGCATAAACAGTCTCTGGTAACATAATTTCTTCTGGAGTACTTAATAGTGCAAATTTCAGTACTCACTTAGGATTTATTTCTCTGTTTTATAAGTTTGTTCTCCAGACCATCTGCTCAGGTTACCAGGTTCTCATTTAGTCAGGAGTGAAGTATCTCCACTTTGGGCTTCACTTGTCTGTTTCATACGTTTCAGCTAGCCATCAGTTAATTATGCCTGTTAGGTAGTTACTCCAGCCAGGTCTTCCTTTTCTTAAAGATGAGAGCTATTATACTAGTGCACACTTCACTTAATGGAATATTGCAGTTATTTACGGTAAATACTGTTACACACACACACACACACACACACACACACACACACACACACACACACACACACACACACACACACACAGTATTTACACTTCATACTTATTTTCCATGCCTTAGGGACCCTTGTATGTTTCCTACTAGTAATAACTACCACACTATATTACATTATGCATAGCACCTTCCTCTGCAAAAATGTGCTGTGTAGAAAAAGCCTTAGGCAGTTTGGAAAAAAGAAGTAACTGAGGAAGTGTGAAAATATAAAGAACAAAATCTAGAGATTTTTGAAAGGTATAAAAAAGAAATATGGACATGGGAAAGAAGGAGAGTTCTGATATTGTGCAATATTTTTGCAAAGGAGAAAGACAAATTAATCAATACAAAAAAAAAAACAGCCCCCAATGATAATCAAAGAGAAATATAGGCAAAGGCACCCACATATAGAAAATTTCACAACACAAAAAATAATATCACAAAGGGCAATGTAGGACAGAAGATTAGTAAAGTGCAAGTAAAAAAAAAGAAGCCAAAGTTATGGAATACCTGCAAAGTGAAGGAGTTAGTGTAGAAAGTCTAACACAGGTTATATCACAGCATGATGGAACAACAAGTCCCCCAAGAAAGGAGAAACAGCAGGAGCATGAGACATCTGGAAAAGAAATATGGACATAGGAAAGAAAAAGAGATTTAATATGCTTTAATATCGCTGCAAAGGAGAAAGCAAAACTAATCAATACAAAACAGCAGCACCAAAGATATTTGATGAGAAATACAGGCAAAGACATCCATATATGGAAAAGTTTACAACATTAAAAAAAAGAAAACAAAGAAAGAAAGTAGAAAGGAGGATTAGTAATGGAGAAATTAAAGAAATAGAAAGTGATGTTATGGATTACTTGCAAAGTGAAGGATTTAGTGTAGAAAATCAAACTCTGATAACACCACAGCAGGATAGAATAATGAATTCCCAAATTAAGGAGAAACCAGTGGAGTGGAAAACATCTGATCAGTTAACATATGAAGATACTTTGGAGCCTTCCATAGGAACCCAGTACAAAAGTTTAGTTGGAGTTGTACAGCAAGGAAGAAGAGCAAACTCTGGCAACTCTGATGCAGTCAATGTTGAAGAGTGATAGGCCAGTGAGTTCCCATATGAAAGATCAATAGATGACACAGGATGAAACTGAAGAGAATATGGCATAGCATCATGCTAAGAATGTGCCATCAGTTTAGAAGAAAATGATTTAAGGGAAGAGTTGCTTGATTTAATAGAGATGGATAGACATATTAAGATCAATGAAAGTAAATACAGTTCAGAAAGTCAATAAGATCGAAAATGTTAGAAGTTTTGATACAGTAATCAGGACTGTTCATAGAAATTCATGTGATATAATAGAAGTAAACAGGATATAGTATTGTGTGGCTAAATTAATAAGATAAAGTATTATCACAAAAGCACAGGGAAGTAATGAAAAGGAAGGGGAGAAATCCAATGCCATCATAGAAGTATTGGACAGAGAAAACTATAAAGGAATTAAGACAAGAAGTGTCACTGTTAGAAGACTACAGAAGAGGGAACAGATCAGCAGAAATACTCACAATGATAGACATGATAAAAGTAATGTGCAGCAGCAGAACAGAGATAGACATGATAAAAGTAATGTGCAGCAGCAGAACAGAGATAGACATGATAAAAGTAATGTGCAGCAGCAGAACAGAGATAGACATGATAAAAGTAATGTGCAGCAGCAGAACAGAGATAGACATGATAAAAGTAATGTGCAGCAGCAGAACAGAGATAGACATGATAAAAGTAATGTGCAGCAGCAGAACAGAGATAGACATGATAAAAGTAATGTGCAGCAGCAGAACAGAGATAGACATGATAAAAGTAATGTGCAGCAGCAGAACAGAGATAGACATGATAAACAGCAGCAGAACAGAGATAGACATGATAAAAGTAATGTGCAGCAGCAGAACAGAGATAGACATGATAAGCAGCAGCAGAACAGAGATAGACATGATAAAGTAATGTGCAGCAGCAGAACAGAGATAGACATGATAAAGTAATGTGCAGCAGCAGAACAGAGATAGACATGATAAAAGTAATGTGCAGCAGCAGAACAGAGATAGACATGATAAAAGTAATGTGCAGCAGCAGAACAGAGATAGACATGATAAAGAACAGAGATAGACATGATAAAAGTAATGTGCAGCAGCAGAACAGAGATAGACATGATAAAAGTAATGTGCAGCAGCAGAACAGAGATAGACATGATAAAAGTAATGTGCAGCAGCAGAACAGAGATAGACATGATAAAAGTAATGTGCAGCAGCAGAACAGAGATAGACATGATAAAAGTAATGTGCAGCAGCAGAACAGATCAGGATATATCATACACTACTGCAAATAATAAACTGAAAAGAGCACAGAGAGAAAAACATAGAAGACATGCAGATAATTATAAAGGAAAATACAAAATAAGAAATGTATTGATGACCCCAAAAAGGTTTTATCGAGAATTAGGAAACAAGGTAAAAGGAGTAGAAACACCACCAGAAAAAGAAGAAATGGACACATTTTGGAAAAATATCTATGAAGGTCCTGTGGAACATAACAAAGATGTTAACGGATAGAAAAAGAAAAAGAAACAATAAGCTCAAATGTAAAGATATGAAATGGGATGAAGCAGCAGCCATAGAAATTGAAATCAAAAATCTCTTAATTAGAAAACTACAGGCATAGATGCAATATCTAACGTCTGGCTAAAAGTATGAACATTTTTACATGAAGATTTAGCTATGAGTAAACTATTTATATGTGCACACTGAACAGATACTAAATTGGTTAACGACAGGAACAGCAATACTCCTCCATAATAGTGAACCTTTAAGCTATCCAAAAAACTATAGACCAGTAACTCACCTTCCGATGATGTATAAACTAAACACTGGAATTGATGCTGACAGAGTAGTCATGTTTAACAAAACTCAGTCATGGGAGTAGAACAAACGGGTAACAAAAGAAAGTCATATGGAACAAAGGATCATTTGCTGTTAAATAAAGTCATAATGAAGAACAGTAAAAAGGTCAAGAATCTAAGTATGGTATGCATAAACTATAAAAAAGTACTTGACAGCATCCCACATTCATAGATAAAAGAGTGCTTACAAATGATTAATTCCATTACAGCTACCATAAAATAGTGGTAAACCACTTTACAGTTAAGTCGTGATAAAGGATCAATTATTATTCCAGGGATAAAAATTCAAAGGTAGAAATTCCAGGTTGACTATCACTGTTGCCCTTTTGCCTCACCCTTTACCCATTAAGCTACTTAGCAGATTATGTCATGTTTAGAGTTTGTCTCCCAGAAAACAGCAAATTTTAAAGACTTCTCATCTTCTTTTTGTCGATGATTTAAAACTGTATAGTTCATCGGGCAAGGAAATGAAAGCACAACTACAAGTGGTAAAAACCTTCTCAGATGACATAAGAATGCCATTTGGTCTTGATAAATGAGCAAAAGCCACCTTTAAAGCAGGAAAGCTGCAGCACCAAGAAAAAAACAGTCTGTGACAGGAATGTGATATAAAATAACTTGAGGGAGTTTATAAATATTTGGGAAATGATGAAGGATCAACAATAAACATGAACAAATGTGAATAAGACTTAGTAAGGAATACTTTAGAAGACTAAAATTAATACTGAAAACAGATTTGACATCTAGGAACAAAGTCCAAGCTATAAACCAAATTGCTCTTCCTGTCCTAGCTTACAGTTTTGGAATGACTGACTGACCCCAAAAGTTATTAAATCAGTTGGTCAGGGAAACAAAACAAGAAAAAAATGTCATATTTATCAAATTATTTATAAAAATTAGTGTAAACCAAGATTATGTATTCCCCAATCTGAAGGAGGTATGGACCTCCTCAAAATTTATTGCATGTATAGACCTGCAATCACAGGACTGCATACACATCTTCTGGCCTCACAAAATGTAAACATAGTGAAAGTTTTAAAGCATGAGGAGGATAAGTCTAAAATGGGCTCCCTGTTTAGTTTAGTAGAAGCATATCAGTATCAAGTGGTAATGGAAATCAAACCAGAAGTAAATTAAAATCAGACAGCAACTGAATGTGTCGAAAAACAAAAGAATGACTATAAGGTGAAGGATCAGATGAGAAAGCAAGAAATGTGGAAATTGCATAACGATAATTGCAAGTACAGAAAACTCTTGGAACTACGTCATGTCAATCATGACAGAATGTAGGAATGGTTAAGGAGAGGCGAATTTAAACCAAAACATGAAAGGTTAACATTGGTGGCCCAGGAGAGTGTCCAATGAGCATGTGGGAGAAACAGCCAAATACAGGTTTTGTAAAACAGAATTGGAAACAGTCACACATCTTGTTGCTGGGTGTGATATACTTATAGCAGAAGGACTGTATACTGAAAGGTATAATAATGTGGCAACACTGTGGCATAGGGGATTATGCAAACATTATAATATTGAAGTATCTGAGAAGCATTGGAAACATTATATAAAATGATGACATTTATATTACATGGGATCACGCATTACCAACAGTTCAAAGAATAGATCCAAGAATCCAGATATAGTGGTCCATGAAAAGAAGACTAAAGTAGAATTAGTCACTGAAATCTCCAAACCCAGTGACTACAGTGTTCTGCTTTCAGAGAGACACAAAGTCATAATATATCAGGATCTGTGGGCAGAAACAAAAGGATTGTGGAAGAAAGATACCCAAACAGTTGCAATAGCATTAGGAGCAATGGTTCTTATAAACAAGAATCTACAATCATATTTAGGTATGGTACCAGTACATGTAACTCTGTAGGAAGGAGTCATTACTGGGCACATTGCGGGTACTGCAAAGAGAACTTCTGGTTAACATCAAAGATTGAAACAATACCAATTTAATGAACTTTAATCATACTTTGACTTAGGAATGGGGACCATTCCTATTGTGATATTAGAAACCCAAAAGAGTTGGAGAAATTAAACATGTGAGGATATAAAGTAAAATGATGATGCCATGTTAGGTCTCAAGAGAACTATGGTGATACACTTTTGCTGATATAGTCACCTCCAAGCAGAAGAGAGAAAGTACCACCATAACTGTCCTGTGTGATAGTGTTGTCCATACTTATGGGTGGTTACATAAACAGGATGGTCACACTGAGATGCTATCATGGAGTACACAGTCTGCTCTGAAAGTGCTAAGGTTATCTTATCTTTCGACCCCATGTCATGGGCAGTAAAGAGTGCAAGACACAGTCTCCGCAGCATAAATATGAGATATTTTACCATGGCAGCATAACATTCCTGTTAAACAGTACTTGTGATTTCACTATAACAGGCCAACACATTTGTATTAAATTGCACACCAAATGGCAGTTACAGGAATAGTAGCATTTCTTAATGACTTATCATTGTTCGTGGATATCACGTGTGCCCTTATTGCCACATATATGTAATCTGTAGCAGCCCAGTACTTGAGGGTATGGCTGGTGTCGTGATGTCTCCTTGTGTGTGGAGGAAACAGATATCCCCATCCAAACTGGAAGTCTAGCATTGAGAAACATATTGAGCATTCTGTAAGCCATTGCTTGTGATATACCCAATGTGACCTCTGTTTGTCTTTGCAAATTCTCTGTATCAAGTATGATAAGGGTTATACATATCTTAGTGACAACCAGCATAGGAAATAAACACACAGTTTAATGGTGAAGGTCAGTTGTCTAACAGGAGCCACTTTCAAAACTTGAATTCAAATATCACCTCCATGACTAGAAAATGCAGAAAAAAATGATTTTTTTCTGTTTTTCTTTATCAGCATGTCTACACACTAACATAAACTAACATTCTAAAACAACGATTTTGTGTTCTATTTGTGCTAGGTAAGAGGGTATTACAGTAGAAATGCATTTGATCTGTTTTTGTATCTGACTTTAAATATTGTGAGTACTTGTAGCTGTAACTAAAATATATTACAATAAGTTCCAGAAGACGATGATAGCAGAGCAGAGAGAAATTTTGTGGAGATGTTGGCAAGTGCAGTTTTAAATAAATTATCATGTTCTGTTGCTCTCCCTAGACCATCAAACAACCACCAGATGCAACCTTCACTTACTTTAAATAGAAAAGCAAAATAAAAAAGTAAAATATGGAAATCCTCCATTCAACTCACTATAAAAATTCTAAGCACTGTGCACACAAAACGCACATGCAGAACTCCCCCCCAAAAATCAAATCTGCTAACCTAATACAACTTTAGGATTAAAAGTTTAAACAGGAATAAAAAAAAATGGAAAATTTGACTATAACTAGCCAGTCAGAAAACTGCATTTACTGGCAAAACAAATCAAACACTGTAAATACTACCTCAAAACAAAGTAACTAAATATGTACCTAAACCAGAAACAAACTGCTTACTCAAAGGATTCCCCATGTGTGTAGCCCCTGTTTTAAAGAGCAAGTTAGACAGGCATCACAGATGGTGGAGTGGAAGATCAATGACCGGTTTCAGGTCATGGCTGAAGGAAGACAGGTATAGTGCGAACCAAAAAGCTTATATAGTCCTTAATGCACAATTATATATAGAGACGTAGATATAAATACATGTATAGGATCATAGGAAGTTACTAGGCTAATGGCCCTCGGGCCCTTACAAGCCCAGCCAAGTTCTTACTCTTATTTCCACTATTGCCTGTGTTCAAGAGGGAAAAAGGTGGAACCCCCAGGGTGAATTTATGGTCACCCATCCAACCGTCCAGACTGGATTTGAAGAGGGCCAAAGAGATACTCTGATATGAAGTGGGAGTCTGTTCCAAAGGCATGGTAACCTCTGGGAGACAAACATGTCCCCCCCAGCAGGTTTTATTAATGTCATATGCCAGGTTAAGGTCTTTAGAGCAAGTGACCTGTGTACCATTTGACTTACAGATATGCAGCATTGCCAGTAAAGCAAGGTCAGAGATTGCTGTGCATGCAAGGCAGAGATCACCTCTGAGTAGTATGCATGAAACAGAATAAAGTGACAGCAATTTCAACAATCCCCATAGGACAGATGCTGAAGACCTTGAATTTTCCTTGTAAGGAACTTTAGTGTTTTCTCCAAGTATAGATACAGATATAGATATATCTACTGATACAGATACAGATACATATATAGATATAGATATAGATATAGATATAGATATAGATATAGATATAGATGTGTGTGAATATATGAAAACCATCATAGAAGTAGACAGGGAAACCATCTAAAAGTCACTGCATTCATACACATTCATATCAAATACCTAATTACCATTCAGAAGAAGACTAAATAATTAATGTAGACCATTAATATCAATAAATGCATCCACTGCAACCTAAAGAAACAGGAAATGTGAATAAATATGTTACATGGAATTTATTGTATGGTATGACTGGGGGACTCCATTCATGGTTCATGCCTCTGCCATTCATAATAACGCTTGTTCCCTAAATCCACAGTATAAGGTACTTCACGCATTACACACCAGACTCCCCACATACTAAATACACATACACACACACACTCATGTGCAAACACCCACCCACCCACACTCATGCACAGAGAAACAGACACACCTGTGCATACACACAAACACACACACACATCTATATATGAAGCTGTAGATACAGATATACTTATTGTGCTGTATAACTGCTCACCACTCAACCCCACTTCATGTATTATTTTTAAATCTATATCAGACGTTTTAACTTTCCTCCACCAGAAAAGCTCCATTACATTTAACTTGATCACTACGACTTGAGTAAGTAAGTCACATTGTTTTCAAAATACTCATTGCGGTTGCTGCAGTATGAGACAAGTAATATTATATTATTGGTACCTTTACCTGTATATTTATATGGAATGAATTTTGCTGTCTTAATAAGACAGGAGATGTTCTGCTTAAAGCCCATTTGAAAAAGCCCAAAAAGTTTTTGGGAATATACAAGATGAGTACAAGAATAGATAACTCATAGGGTTATATTTATTTGCCACTAGCAAGTTCAGCAATGTAGATCTGCACTTTTGCCCCTCAACCCTAACTTTTCACTGACTAAATCTCAGCAAGTTTATTAGGTTAAATATCTCAGATTTCCATATGAAGAGACAAATATGTGTAGTAGGTTATGCCTTGTCAAATGTAAACAAATAATTAAGTATATACATAGGTACATCCATTCATACTCATTTACATATAACCATAAAATAGAAGTGAGTTTCATTCTGGAAGTTGTACTAAGTATTAATTCTTGAACTATCTGAAGTATGTCTTACTTTCCAGAGCTACATGAAATATTAGATTTGACTACTCAACATCTTGTTTACAAAGCATGACACATGCATATTACCGCCTATGGGCTATCAGCAGACATGTTATGGCTGTAATACATCATCAGCAGATTAAGTATTCATTACTTTTTTATGATTATCATACCATTTAAAAAAAAATCATATTCAGATATTTCGGATTTCAATCAGAAATGCAGGCAGTGTGTAGATTCAATGGCCATATTTTTCCTATTAAAAAAAATAGTGTAATGCTATCACTCTATACTCATCTGTGTCTGATGTATTTCACAGCCTTCAAAATGTGTGACTGCATTACCTAATAGGGAAGGACAGATGGAAGGTGAAAGCTTACAGTGGAGTGTTGGTAGTAGAACCACAGTCCTGCATAGCCATGTGGAGAATATCCTCTCACAGTGTTCTTATGAACATAGGTACAGCAGTGCCATGCGAGATCTATCAAAACCTGACAATCAGCTAAAGTAAAGAGAAGTAGAGTATATAACAGAAATAAGAGGCTTTATGACAAACCTGGCCTTAACAAAGTCGGCCTGACAATGATTTAACAGAGACAGGTCAAACTAGGAGAAAGTCAAAAGATTTCTAGTTGTGATAGGTGATGAAGCACTTCAATTGAGATACACTGTAATGTGTGTATTATTATCAAATCCATGTAAAAGCTAAAGAAAATGCTGGTAGCACATAGTGTCACCTGAAATAACATAGTGTCATTTATTTGATTTTTTTTTTTTTTTTTTTTTTTTTTGAGGTTGGTTCGTCTGAATGTGATCATTTTTCAGTTTAAAAATATCTCTTGTCAATGACAGCCAGTACTCTGTGATTATGTTGCCAGGAACATGACTGACTGAGTAATTTGTATGTTAACTCCTAGCACAATGCCTTAGGGAGCCAAAACAGTTTACAGTGTAGAAGAGGTTGGTCCTGTAAATTTATGTACTGCATAATGTGTCATTCCTGAGTTCTGTCTATATAGCAATAAAACAATGCCTTGGGGATGCAAAACATTTTAAAATTTACAAGAAACCTGTCCTATGAATATATATACTACATAATATGTCAGTCTTCAGCTCATTTCTACATCAGTGATAAAACTAAGGTACTTAAACATTACCATAAAATGTATTTTGCTATGGTATTCTGTTTGCAACAAATAATATTTTCTTTTTTGTGGTCCATTATCATGCCTGCATATGATCATGAGCTGCTTTGGTTGCTTTTATATCTTCTTTTTCTAGTAGCTGGTACTAACCACCTCTGCTATATGTAGATAGGGAAGAAGAACTAGAAATGGGCTGACTACTGAAATGTCGGAACTTGAATTGCTGAGTGCTGAAAAACATGCAGGAGATGAGTCAAAACTGGCTGCTCTCCTTTAAACTTGTTTTTTTTTTGTAGGTGGAATCCTCACTGCACTGCACTCCTGAAATTTTCTTATGTGTGTGTGTGTGTGTGTGTGTATTATATATATGATACATGATACACATGATGTATATATATATATATATATATATATATATATATATATATATATATATATATACACACATACACACACACACACACACACACACACACACACACACACACACACACACACACACACACTGATTTGGACTTTATATATGTAAGTTTGGATTTTTGGTCATTTAGGCTCCACATTTTGGGAGTCAGCAATTAGGGTCCTGCCCATTTAAATGTTTACCAAGTTAACATGCAGTAGAGCTAGCATCTAGTTGTGGCAGGTCTACTAGCCTACACTTTAGGGATTTTCTTTGGTCTTACCCCCCAGTATGATGCTGTTGTCCTTGTGAAGCTGGGTGGAGAATGAGGCTTGAGCTGTGAGTACATCTGCCTTGGACCATAGGATGGCTTCCACCACGGACCAAGTGAGATATTGTTCCAATCCCTGGTTTATGCCAGGGCCTACCAAGAGATCACCTACCCACCATTGTCCATCCTCTTGTTTAGATAAGCAAACGTATCCTTCCCTTTCACTCTTGCAGATGTCAAAGTCACTAAGTGAACACAAGTCTCCTGAGATGTTGTCAAGTCTTCATCCCTGTACTTTTTTGGAGTGAAAATAGATACGATTTTCAAAGATAATTAAGTAATATAATGTTGCATCTAAGCAGATAATCCCAACACCATGAATAACTTATACTTAATACTTAATCTATACTCTACAGCATGGTAGCTCAGCGATATGTGTGTGAAATTGTTGAAATGTCGGCACTTGAAATTCTGAGTGCCAGCAAGCCAAAAAAAAAAAGACTAAAAACAGAGGAAAAGAATGAATTTCAAAAATTGCTGTTCTTTAAAGTCCTTTTTCCAGGGGTGGCAAGTCCCCGACCCTTGCACACACTGAACTTATATGTACCAACTCTGAGATTAGAGCCTTTACTCTCAGCAAAATGTAGCAGCTATGCATACGGTGAATTCAAAAGATACTGTAACTTCCCTAACCTTTTCCTGGGAAGTACATGTTGAATGGTATATTTAAGTAAAAGAAATGATTGGGTTCAGTTGCATACACTTTGAAAACTTACATGTTATATATTTTACTGCATAACATCTATACATAAACCAGCCTTTAATTTATGTAATTTAACTAATATGGTCTGAGAAGAATGTGAAGCATTCAGTGAAGCTAGAGTGTATTTTGGGTCTTTCTAAGGAAAATATTTCATCACTAATCTAGTCATTAGGTGAATAGGGTTTAGGTCTTCCAAGCTGGTAACAATTGAATCTGCAGGTTCTGAAGAGTGCTTGCCTCTTGTTACAGCTCAAATAGGTAAGAGTTTTCTCACAGTGCTAGGATGCCACATGCAGAGGTCCACACCAGCTACAGCTTCTGCATGTGTATCATTTACATCATTAATAAATACATGGGCAGATCTCCACTACTAAAGAAACCTTCCATATCTTTTTTCAGTTTACAAACTGGTGTCATCTTTCTGACTTGTTACTTTGACAGGGTCAAAATGTATCCTTAAAGGTAAAACATTCCCAGAGATCAGTGTAAAAGACAGATCCATTTACATCGGTATCCTAAGACACAAAGTGATGTTCTGCACATAGACTCAATTGATGAATGCAGAAATTCTTAAAATGGTCCTTTTGTTAAAAATCTGCATCTGCCCTAAATATTTTCTATAGATTTTCACTATCAGATCTTGTAAAACCAAATCAAATGTGAACCTTAGTCTGTTACATAAGGATTTCTACATGAGACAAAACTTTAGAACAGAACTTTATTTTCTTTCTGCAGATTTCACTTTACTTTTCATAAGTTCTTCCTTGAAGATCTATACAGCATTGTCGGTCAGCCCATTAAGTGAAACATGAACTGTTTTCCATTCATAATGTTTGCCAGTCCTACACCAGAGTAATAAATTCTACTCAAGCCCGTAAGAAAAATATGAGTCTCATGATCAATGAGACTCTTGGTAAAGCACAATATAAGGTCAGAAATTCTTGAAACGGTCAAAATTCAAACCACTGAAGAGTAATTAAAAAAATGTCCTACTGCCCTCCATGTGATGAGTTACAAGAAATGCACAATACTCCACAATCTTGTTCATCAAATTCCTGGTACTTGCATGTTTTTGATTCCTCATTAACTTGTTGATCACCCATATCTCACAGTTAAGAACATTTATTTCTGTATTTTTTCAACTATTTCCACTGCTGTTACCTATCAATTGACACTGAAATGTATGTTCTTTGTTGATATTTCATTGTCGATATGTATATCTTTGTAAATTTATTGTATGCTTGCATTCTGACTTCTTTTGCCCAGGCTGTGGCTGAAAGGGGTTATCGAATTATAAGTAAATAAGTTAGTAAATGAATAAATAAATAAATAAATAAAATAAGGTTAGCACCTGACATTACTATTTCTAGAATGCCACATATACTAAAATCCTGCCTAACTTTTTCAAAGGTTACATGAGAAATAGCAGTATTTGTGGCATTTTCATCTATCTACTTTTGATATGTATTTATAAAGAATGGAAACAATTTTCTAAAAACATGGACAAGTATAACTTATATGCAGGCTAGTCTCTGGCTGCCAAGGCCATTCACATGGATGTAAAGGTATATTTGTTGGCAATTTATTGTTTGCTTGGCCTTTATCATTCATTTTTACTTTTTTTCAATTTTTTTCTCTTCACTGCCTGATAGCCTTAAGCCCTTTGATCATTGCTTGACATATTCATTCCCAGTGGAGTGAGAGCCAATCAAAAGGAGACCATCATTAAATCAACAATTGGGGGGTTTGCTGCTATGGCTTTACCCTCTCCACTGGCATCTGGTATATACATTTGCACATACAAAAGGTCTGCCATGCTTTCTTCTAAGGATATGCACATTCCAACCCATACCCAATGAATGCGACAGCACAAACATAGCTTGCTAGAATCAAGGAAGGGCATGTTCCTAACCCAAGCACAGTGTGCTCTGTACCTTTCTGCTAGTATGTAGCCAGACTGAAGTAGGCCAGACTCTGTATTCCTTCAGCATGGGCAAGCTGATATCAGCCATTAATTCCCCATTCCTCACCTGCTAGGCTCCACTGGTGCTTGAGCTCTTATTTGATCTCTGTTTTGTCTTGCACAAGGTTTCATCCCCTACACCATGAAGATGAGTTTTGTTTACTTCTTTTTTGACTTCTTGATCCATACTATGCATGCATACAACCTTGGTAAGCCACTGATTCTGGATATGATGGGCCTTCTTTACCCAGACCAGTAATCAAGGAGCCACCACTGAGAACAGGTATGGATTTACACAGTAATTTCAAATGTTGCTCTCTGCATCAAGCACAATTTTCCCCAAGACCAGTTCCAAGTGTTTGCACACCCATACCTGGGTATTTAATTTTTGCACACGCACACACACACACACACACACACACACACACACACACACACACACACACACACATATATACACACACACACTTGGGAAAGGCTGGCACAGATTTACTAGCTGTGCCCCCTTATGCTGAGACAATAAGGTAAAGATGCTGCCACCAGCCAGTCACTGTCAGGCTCTTACAAGGGTATCCAATTATACTGATTAAAATCAATACTAATATAAATGGTGCAGCCCAAGCAGCAAGACTTTTCAGAGTGGCCAAGGCATCTCTAGAATAAGCACAAGTACTCTCAAGATGTTAAAAGAACTCTCTGAAGGACCAGCCACAATAAATGGTGTAAAGATATTTAATAATAGATAATAAAATAGAAAAAATGAGAATATTAAATATTTAAGTGCAAAAAGCATCAGAGTTTCAATCACAGAAGAAATAAAAATAACACAGTTGGACAGATTCAAGCAGATATAGAAACACAATACATAGCTAATCTCAATGCAATTCCTGAATGTCTAAAGAAGGGATCTATATTAGATGAACGAAAGTTCATCTTAGCGAACGCTCACATGAGCGAATATAGCGGAACTCAAAATCGCAATTGTGAGATCGCGGTACAGTGAAGATGGGAATATTTGCCCTTTCCTCACTGTAGTGCGATCTCAGAGTTGGAATATACATTTAGGGGGGTTTGGGGGGTGCAGCCCCTCACAACTGCAGTTTTGAGTACCTGGATATTCGCTCATGTGAGCATTCGCTAAGATGAACTTTCGTTCATCTAAAATAGACCCTAAAGAAGAAAGTACAGTTGTGTACACTCACTATAAATGTAGATGTTCAAGTGTATTCACTGTTGCAGTCATTACATTTGGGTTATCTGCTTGCAGTAGCCCTCAGTCGGCCTGATTAACAAAAGTCTTGGGTCCTGCGTCAGTTGCTGTCCCTTCTTCCATGACGTCAGGTCATCAGGGGTATAAAGCATGCAGCCAATGCCATTATATCAGTTTTTCTTGCCCTAGATGTCAGTTGCCCCCATAATGGGAAGCAATTAAATCTACAAATACAAGGATATACCTCCAACAAAAGAGCAAATACACCAAAAAGCTTTTTGAGCATAGTAGGTGAGAGTAGAGGTATAGCCAAAAGAAGAAATGGGTCTGGAGGAAGGGTAAAAAGGACTGCAACAGTGAATACACTCGAACATCTACATTTATGGTTACTGTACACAACTGTACTGTGTTCTTCATGTTTCACTGTTGAAGTCATTATGTTTGGGTAGATTCCCAAAGCTAAGGTTGGGAGGAGGAATTTAAATAGAATTAGGACCAGCTATAAGGCCCTGCAAGACTGCAGTGGCAAAACCAGCTCTGGATTTAGAGAGAATTGGCAAATGATAATGCTTGGTGAAAGTATGTACAGAACTCCAGGTAGCATCTTCTAGAATGTCTCTAGTAGGGACACCCCTGAAAAAGGCTGTAGAGGTAGATGCAGCCCTGGTTGAATGGGGTCTGATGCCCTGTAGGATAGGTTTTCCATGGTGCTTATAGCAGAAATGAATGCAGTGGCCTATCCATTTTGAAATGGTTTGTTTTGAAATAGCTTTCCCCTCTGTCCCTGCAGCAAATGCCACAAGCAGTTGTTCAGATTTCCTTTGAGGTTTAGTCCCATCCAAGTAGAATCTAAGCTGTCTGTGCACATCTAAAGAGTGCAATATCCGTTCCCCTTTGTTCTGTGGGTTAGGAAAAAAGGTAGGTAAATGAATGAACTGATTAAGAGCCACACTGGATACCATCTTGGGCATGAAGGAGGGATTGGTTCTGAGGGACACCCTGTCTGCATGAAAGATGATGAAAGGATCCACTGCCATAAAAGACTTTAATTCAGATACCCTTCTTGCAGAAGTGATTGCTAAAAGGAAAGCTGTTTTCTAGGAAATAATTTTAAATCTGCAGTAGCAGCTGGCTCAAAAGGAGGAAGAGTGAGTTTCTCCAAGACAAAATTAAGATCCCAGGCTGGATTTGGAGTTCTCCTGGGTGGCCTTAAATTTTTGGCTCCTCTGAGGAACTGCTTGAGCAGTGGGTGAGAGAAGAGGGGAGGCTCTGTGCTATAATGAGCTGAAATGGCTGAGGCATGAATTTTGATGAAGGAAAAGGACAAGCCCTTATGAAGCATCTCAGTCAAGTATTGTAGAATCTGAGGTAAATTGGGGACTTAGTTCTAGGGACACAATCTTTTCCATTTTGCAGCATAAGATTTTCTAGTACTAGGCCTCCTTGCCTCTAAAATGATATCCATCACTGATTTACTGAGTGATGGTAAAGGCGAGATTAGGTAATTAGCCAGGCTGCTAGGTTCAGGGTTTGCAGCTGAGGGTGCAGAATCTGGTTCTCCTGCTGAGACAACAGGGAAGGAGTCCGAGACAGGTGCCATGAAGCCAAGCATGACACACTGCGCAAGAGTGGGTACCAGTGTTGGCGAGGCTAGTCTGGTGCAATTAAAATCATCCTTGGTTTGTACTGTTTGATCTTTAGTAGTACCTTGGAGAGCAGAGGCAGAGGAGGAAAGGCATAAACTGATAGATTTTTCCAGCTGAAGGATAGAGCATCCATTTTCCAAGCTACCTTGTGGGGAATCCTTGTGCAAAATATGTCCAGTTGATGGTTCTGGGGGGAGGCAAACAGCTCTATATCTGGGCTCCCCCATTTGCTTGTCAACATGTTGAAAATCCTTGGTTCCAGTTTCCACTCACGTGGGTCCATGAGGTTTCTGCTTAGTCCGTCTGCCAGTGTATTTAGTTTTCCTAGCAGGAATTGAGCTTGTAGATTTACTTGGTAGCTCAAGGCTGTGTTCCACAATGCCATGGATAGTCTGCAGAGGGGGTAAGAATGTGTACCCCCCTGCTTGTTTATGTACCACATGACAGTGGAGTTGTCCATCTTTACATTTAGTTGTCCTAGAAGAATGTGGTCCTTGAAGGCTGTCAGAGCATTCTGTACAGCTAACATTTCCTTTTGATTTATGTGCAGGTGCATTTGACTTGGGTTCCATTTGACCTGAATGCACTTCCCTGCCAGGTGAGCCCCCTATGCATAGTCTAATGCATCTGTTGTTAAGATTTGGGAGGCAGAGGGGTAATGTGAATGGTAGTCCTCTGTTTTAGTGGTAGGCCTCTGCCCACCAAAGGAACTCTAGGTGTAGGTAAGGTATGATAGGAATCCTTGCTTCTAGATCCTGTGAATGTTTACACCATAGGCTTTTGAGATACCATTGTAGTTTCCTCATATGCAGCCTTGCATATGGAATTAGAAGAATGCAGGAGGCCATGAACCCCAAGGCTTGCAGTATTTGCCTTGCAGATAGCTGGGGTTTTGTGGCCACTTGTTTGAAGTAGGTTGTCAAATTAATCTGTTTCTCTGGCATGAGGAAAGCCATCTGGGAAGTTGTATTCAAGCTTGCTCCCAAGAATATAATTTGTTGACAGGATACCAGGTGTGATTTCTTTTCATTTATGGTGAACCCCAGACAAGCCAGTACCCTTTGAACAAAGGCCAGATGATTCAAATGGATGTCCTGGCTTTCTGCCTGAATTAGACAATCATCCAGGTATGGGTACATTTGAATATTTCTTTGCCTGCAAAATGCAATGACTGGAGCTAGGCACTTTGTGAATACCCTGGGAGCAGTAGATAAGCTAAAGGGCAATGCAGAGAACTGATAGTGCATGTAGCCTGCTTTGAAGCGTAGGTATCTTCTGCAAGACTCCCTGTTAGGGATGTGCAGGTATGCTTCTTTTAAATCTGGTGTTGCCAACCATGCATCTTTGCCAAGCATAGGAAGCAGCTGGTGAAGAGTCAGCATCTTGAATTTTGGAATCAGCAGAAAGGTGTTTAGAGTAGAAAGGTCCAAGATAGGACACCATGTATTGCCTTTTCTGGGTACCAGGAAAAGTCTTGAATAGAAACCTTGTCCCTTTTCCTCTTCTGGTACCAACTGAATAGCCTCCAAGTTTAAAAGAGAGAGTACTTGATTTTGGGCCTCTGCCTACTGATTTGGGGGTAAATCTGGCCGCCCGCTTGGTGTTGGCAACATGTGGAAGTGAAATCTGTATCCTTGGGACACTATATTTAAAACCCATTTGTCCTGGGTAATGAGCTCCCAGTTTTTGGCCTGCAGACCAATCTTTCCGTCTAAAGAAGCATTCAGTTGGGAAGTGCTTGGAAGTTTTAAAAGCAAGTCATTGAGACAGTTTTCCATAGGGGGGAGTTTTACTAATCCCAGATTTTGGTGCTGAAACCCCCCACTGCTTAGTCTTGTGTGTCCCTTGGGACTGAAACCTGGGGTTTCTGCTGTGTCTGGGTTTGGCTTGAGAAATCCTGGAAGGGGCAGGAAAGGACCAACTTTTAGAGGGCCAGTGCCTACTAAATCTAGGAGGCTGAACTTGTAAGAAATCTTTAACAGTCTGCATAGATTTAGCTTTATCTTCCATCGTTTTAAGAACTTCCTTAGCCTTGTTGCCAAACAGGTGGTCCTGATTTAAGGGAGCATCCAACAATTTAGCTTTAACATGATCAGGCAAAGATTGCTCCTGAAGCCAAGCATGCCTTCTGAGCACAGACCCAGTAACAGCAGCCCTGCAAGAGGCCTCTAATGAATCAAATCCACATTGCAAAGTATGTTTTCCAACATGTTCAGCAGAATGCATTAAATCCTGTAATTCTTTATTTTCATCACAGTCAGGAATCAACATCATTTTCTGTTTAAGCAATCCAATAACATGTTGTTGATACTTTAACATATGAAACTGGCAGTTTAAAGCCCCAATGGCCAAGGTTGCAGAAGTGTAAACCTTCGTATTGCATCTATCCAGTGCCCTGGAGTCTCTATCAGAGGGGGTAGGATTTTTAGCAGTAGAAGCCTTAATGCCCTTGGTCCCTGTGAAATAGTCTCTGGATTTGCAATAGGATTTTTAAAAAGGAACTTGTGTGAATCAGGAACCCTGTAATATCTGTCAGGTTTTCTGGGAGCAAGAGGCAAAGAATCAGGGGCCAAACTAGATTCTGAAAAGGCATCATCAACAATGTCTAGTACAGGAGGTATAGCTAAAGGCCTATGCTGAGGCAGGAGTAAGAAATCCCTAAGCCTCTTTTTTGAATCAGAAAAATCCTGGCTTTCCCAGTGGAAATGCTCTCTTAGAGTATGTAAGGTCTTACCAAAAGAAAAATACTCTGGAGGGGAAGCAGAGGGAATAGAGTCCTCTGCATCAGAATCCTCATAAGTAGATAAGGGCAAATCCAGATCATCAGAAGAATCAGAAAAATCAGAACCCTGGTCAGAAGATTCATAAACATCTTCAGTCCTAGGTCTCTTAGAAGGGGGGTGGCTTCACCTGATTAGAGTTATAAGATCTTCAGACATTCTTATCATTTGTTTTTTAGGCATAGAGGCCTGAGCATGTGGCCTGGGCGTCATTTTCTTAGACATGTTTCGAGATTTTGGCCTAAATGAAGAAGGAGGCGTCGGTTTAATATGCAAGTCCGTAGGCCTTAATACACCCTCAGAGGCTGGTGCCCGCACAGCGGCTCCGGAACCATGCAAGGTAGAGACATCCACAGGTTCCACAGCTGAAGCATCTCGGGCATACCAGACTCCGAATGGGTCTCAGTAGAGGCCTGCGAGTCAGAAGTAATGGGTATCAGGGGCTGTGAAAGCGCCTCACTGAGTACCGGCGAACTGGCGACTGGCTTAGGTGAAGCAACGTCGGCAGCTTTGAACCTCGACGGCCTGTCGCTGTCTTTATCTTTGCATTTTTTCAGAATCCCGGTAGTCGGATGGTAAACCAACGACATTTCTGGATAATTAAACCGAGAACTGAAATATTTAGAGGCGAAAATATACCGACGACGGATAGTGCATTGATTAAATAAAGCACAAAACCGACAGCAAGGTACGTCGTGGTCAGGGCCTAGGAAAGGAATACAGTACGAATGAAAATCTTTGTGAGGTATTTGCTTTTCACAAGTAATGCAATTATTAACTTTTACTGACATCAAAAGGAGCAAGAAAACGTTTCCCCAATGAGGTACTTAGCTTTAGTTGAAGACTTCGGTTCTGAAACTCGAAAACAAAAATTTCAGGAGTCGGCTTCTGCTTCAGGCACCGCACGGCAAGAAAGACTGATATAATGGTGTCGGCTGCATGCTTCATACCCCTGATGACCTGACATCATGGAAGAAGGAACAGCAACCAACATAGGACCCGAGACTTTGTTAATCAGGCCGACTGAGGGCTACTGCAAGCAGATAACCCAAATGTAATGACTGCAACAGTAAAACACGAAGAACATCTGTTCCCTATCTAACTTAATTAAGAAAACAGCAAGATAAGATTAGATACTGAGTTGCTTACTTCCACAAGGCAAGGTGATGAGCTCCCCAATAACTGAACACAACTGAACTGTACTGAAATTAACTGACTGTGATTAACTGTCGTCAAATTTTACATCAGGTTCCAAAGTAAACAAAACTAGGCAAGCTTTACTGTGAGTTCCATCCCTTCAGTGCTGGTTATAAAATGACATCACGTTTGATTACATGACTTTGGTAGTGTACAGACTCAAAGCTTTTCTAAGATATATTGCAAAATTCAAAAATTTTAGAATTCTTTGTTTAAACATAAACATTTAATCAGTTATAATAACATGGTTGATACATTTTCAATATAAGCTGTGACAACTGTGCTCTGGCCAAGCAATCAAGGAGCCTCAATCCTCACCACTAATACCAGGGAGGTAGTCTCCTAGAAGAGGAAAGGATAACTAATATGCACAGTAAAGTACAATTTCCTTTAAGTGCACATAGAGATCACAGTCAGTCTGGGGCTGGTTGCTCCCTTGCTCACCAGGTCCCCAATAAGACTCACCACTAGCACAGCTATAGGGTCCAGGTCTCAGCCTAGCTGGGCAAGCTAAGCCTCCAGTACCCTCTCTGTCCAACCAGTGCTTCGTGTCCCTGCCCAAGTAGCTGACACAACACACACACTTTGAGAAGAGGTTATACAACCACACAGACCTTCCTGGGAAAATTCTGGCACAGGTTCTCCAGCTGTGCCCCTATTACCCAGACCATACGGTAGTAATTCCTGCCACCACCCAACTAATAATTATCAGTTACTAAAAGGCCCTTAAAAGGTTGACCAATTGTTACTGTGCATAATTATAATCTAACGGTAGTATGACTAGACAGTCAAGGCTTAATTTGGAGTGACTTAGACAGTAAAATTTGTAAATATGTAATGTACTTTAGAGATTAAACTATCTTTACATAAACCAGCCACAGGTAAAAGTTTTAAAATATTTAATAATAAATAATTACAACACAAGACAAAACTACTACAGTACAATGCTACACAAGTTCAGAGATCACACAGAAACTTAAAACAATATTGTAGGAAAGATCTGATTTCAAAGAAAAATATTTAGTCTAACTTTCTTCTAAGTTTAACTATTCCTAAGAGAAATCACAGTGCTATAATCCTACTTACATACATAAAGCATAAGCAGTGCTGGGTTAGATATCCAAGATCAAAATGCTCCCTTGTCTCTCACTCAACAATAGTTTTTAAACACTAACCAACAGCTCTCTAAGGCCCTCCCAAATTACATAATTTTGACACTTAGTCTGGAGTTCCCAGGCCACAAACTGCATTATTTAGCAAGCTAACACCTGCTCAGGAGGCTACAACAATAAAAGGCATTTCACATATACACTCTAGCAGAAACCAGAGCAATAAAGTACCTTCCACATGTAAATTCTGGCCCTTAACATTAACCTTAAAACAATGGGCCTGAAACCTTCATCCAGACTCAATGGAGCCGACTTGTAAAACATCAAAGAAATTCATAAGATCTTTTCAACTTCAAAAGACACATTTGAAATGCTTGGCTTGGTTTTCCTTACAGCAGGTGGCAATGTTGCAACAATCTTGAAGTTCACATTTTACAGTGTTTTCTTTCTTTTAAAAACACAAGCCTGTATTTTACATTTATTTATACAATTGATAGAATTATGTATCAAATTCTTTTTGACTAGGCTAGCAGCCTTCGCCCATCTTCCTCCAATCTTCACATCCCCCCCCCCAGGGAAGTCAAGCATGTTTTTCAAGTACCCCTTGAGAAACATTGCTTGAGAGTGTCAGGTCTATCTGGGTGTACCTCACCCCATTCCCTGTCTTGAGAGCCCATCTGCATTGGCATTGCTACTCCACTGCAGTGCTGCACTGACATATCATATGTTTGCAACCCCAGGTTCCATCTTAGCAACTTGGCGTTTTGCTGACTGGCTCTGTTTATCTGGCGTCTTCTGTCAGTGGTGCCTCACTGTCAACCTGGGTACTACTACTTACCTCTACCTTTGCAGTTACCCCATCCAAGGGAACGTCAGTACCCACAAGCAGCTGTGGCTCACATTCAGTCTCACTGCTACAGCATAGCTCACTCTCTGAAGTAACCACTTCAGCAGTCCTGGCTGCAAGTATGCAGTCTGTCTGGGTCTTCCCTAGGCTACCAGACTCACATGCTTGTCTGCTAGCCTCACTGCATGTAACTGCATAAGTACATAGTAGTGCCTCATCCAAATCCTTCCCTCGCAGGACATCTGCAGGATGGTAGTTCCTTACCCTTGTTGTCTCAAGACAAACCACTGTTGGCATTTTGTCTTTCCCACTTACTGGCTCCCTCACCTTTGGTTCACCACCTTGTCTCCATGGACATCTGTATGCCACATGGCCCCACTGGTTGCATTCAAAACATTTAACCCTAGCTCCTGGACGTGTACCTGGATTAGTGGCTTCCTCTGCTACTGGTGGATTCTGTTGGGGCAGTCTGTGCTGCCCACCATGGGTTCCTTTAGTCCTGTGAGCAGTACTGGGGGTCTCTTTCCTGTGCAGTGCTGCCCTGCTTGCTAGGTTTAGGTCTCCCTTCTTCCCCAACCCCTCTGAAGTAGCACACTATCAGCTAACCAGATCCTCATGTCCTGAGGCAAAGTGCTAAGGGCTTGTTCCCTTACCACAAGGTCTGCCAGCCCTTCAAAAGGGGAGACCTGACATCCACTCACCCAGATATGAAAATAAGTGCTCAGTTCAGAAACATATTCACATGCATTTTCATCTGCCTTGCATCTATGCTCACAAAACTTTTTTCTATACATTTCAGGTGTTAGCTTAAAACATTCAACAAGTGTCTTTTTACAGCAGTATAATCAAAACAGTCAGTGTCATGCATTTTTGCTAAAGAAGTTACAGCTTTACCATGGAGTAAAGGGGTCAGGAACCATACCCAGAGCCCTTGATCAACTTCATATTGTTTACATACCGCTCAAACATATGAATTAAGCTATCAAAATTATCCCCCTCTTTAAAATGTGGAAGAAGTTTACTGACCTTTTGTGCTTCTGGGCTCCAGTTACTCCCTTCCCCACTACCTCCATGACTCTGGAGAAGAGTCAGCATCTCCTTCTCATGCCTCCCCTGCCATTCATTTTCCTCAACTTGTAGACTCCTTATTTTCTCAACTGCTTCTAGTTCCATATGCCTGGCCTCCAACTCAAGTCTCTTTAGCTCCAGCTGGATTTTTAAGTCCACTGCAGAAAGGTTGAGCTGTCCATTCTTCAAGGATATTGTATCTCTACTGTCAGTCTGATTGTCCTCCAGGCTGCTGTTTTCTGATGCAGGTGTAACCAAGGCTGCAATCAGGTCTGCCTTAGTCAGGTTTCCATGCACCAGTCCCCTAGCTTGGCACATCTCCACTAGCTGGTTCCTTGTCAGCTTTCCATACTCCTCTGCTGACATGCTGCCTGCTCACCCTGACTAACACTAAGCTAATAAAAGAAATAAAACAATTGTGATCTGAACTCTGAGTACACACTGCATGGCTGTTTTAGAGTACAAAACACTTTTAGAGATCACTGTACATAAGCTACAGGAATTTGCTCTACCTACACCACTACAAGCCAATTAGTGTTTGCCAACTAATCAATATGTGATGTAGATCCCACCGCAGCAAACCAATATGTGATAGGATATCCCAACCACTGCCACAAATATGTGATAGGATATCCCACCACTGCCACCAATATGTGATGACCGTGCCCTGGCCCAGCAATCAAGGAGCCTCAATCCTCACCACTAACACCAGGGAGGTTGTCTCCTTGAAGTGGAAAGGATAACTAATGCACATAGTAAAGTACACTTTCCCTTAAGTGCACACAGAGATCACAGTCAGTCTGGGGCTGGTTGCTCCCTTGCTCACCAGGTCCCCAATAAGACTTATCACTGGCACAGCTACAGTGTCCAGGTCTCAGCCTAGCTGGGCAAGCTAAAACCTCCAGTACCCCCTCTGTCCAACCAGTGCTTCATGTCCCTGCCCAAGTAGCTGACACAACACACACACACATTGAGAAGAGGTTATACAATCACACAGACCGTCCTGGGAAAAGGCTGGCACAGGTTTTCCAGTTGTGCCCCTATTACCCAGACCATATGGTAGTAATTCCTGCCACCACCCATCTAATAGTTATCAGCTACTAAAAGGCCCTTAAAAGGGTGTCCAACTATTACTGTGCAATATTATAATCTAATGGTAGTATGACTAGACAGTCAAGACTTAATTTGGAGTGACTTAGACAGTAAAATCTGTAAATATGTAATATACTTTAGAGGTTAAATTATCTCTACATAAACCAGCCACAGGTAAAGGTTTTAAAATATTTAATAATAAATAATTAAAACACAAGACAAAACTACTACAGTACAATGCTACACAAGCTCAGAGATCACACAGAAATTTAAAACAATATCGCAGTAAAGATCTGATTTCAAAGAAAAATACTTAGTCTAACTTTCTTCTAAGTTTAACTATTCCTAAGAGAAATCACAGTGCTATAATCCTACTTACATACATAAAGCATAAGCAGTGCTGGGTTAGATATCCAAGATCAAAATGCTCCCTTGTCTCTCAGTCAGCGATAGTTTTTAAACACTAACCAACAGCTTTCTAAGGCCCTCCCAAATTACATAATTTTGACACTTAGTCTGGAGTTCCCAGGCCACAAACTGCATTATTTAGCAAGCTAACACCTGCTCAGGAGACTACAGCAATAAAAGGCATTTCACATATACACTCTAGCAGAAACCAGAACAATAAAACACATTCCACATGTAAATTCTGGCCCTTAACTTTAACCTTAAAACAATGGGCCTGAAACCTTCATCCAGACTCACTGGAGCCGACTTGTAAAACATCAAAGAGATTCATAAGATCTTTTCAACTTCAAAATATACATTTGAAATGCTTGGCTTGGTTTTCCTTACAGGAGATGGCAATGTTGCAACAATCTTGAAGTTCAGATTTTACAGTGTTTTCTTTCATTTAAAAACACAAGCCTGTATTTTACATTTATTTATATAATCGATAGAATTATGTATCAAATTCTATTTGATTAGCGCCCATCTTCCTCCAATCTTCACATAAGCATTTGTACAAGTCAATGTGATAGTCAAGTGACAGAAAATTATAGTCAAATGACAGAAAATTGTTTACAAAATTATTTACAAAATTCCAACCAACTATGCTGGCATATGTTAGACATACACTGCCGTATTCTCCCTGGGACAGATGGCAATACATCACATTGTCACACTGGACATCACATGCTCTTCTTAATATATCATTTTCTATATTTTCAAACAATATGCATAGAATATGATTAAAAACCATCTGTGACACTAAAAACTAATCTTCTGAAGTAGCACTGTACAAAACTTGTCTATGTTATTTAAGGCCAACTTTTCAACACAATTCATAAGCTTGTGAGAAATTTATATCTTCAGCAGCCTATCGCACCTAACTACATGCACTGTCCAAGTAATGACATATTTGAGCTGTTGTACCCAAACTCTGAGGCTTTGATGGAATAGACAAATTAAATGATGACCTTATATTACTGTGTGGTTCTGAATGGAAATTAGTCCATTTTTGCACAAAACAATACTGTTTACACATTTTCTAAATCTTTTTATATGCATATATATGTAGATTATAAACATTCTTAATGTAACCAATCATGTACAACCTATTGTCAATCTATTAATTAACACAAAACCTTAAAGATATAATTCATTCAGAAATAATCAAATTAACATCTTCATTGAAAACAGAAAACATTATAACATAAAGCACTGTGTTTAATTATAATATGCTGTATAATAATAATAATAATAATAATAATAATAATACTAATATAGTGGTTCAGTACAACATACACACAAAAGCCTCAGCTGTACCTCTAAAAGAAGCTCAAAAAAAAAAACACAGATACAAAGCAGATCATCTACTGAACACAGTTAAGATAATCATACCATTCCTTTTAAACGCAGTGGATTATTCGCTGCAGGGTCTGATGAATACTGATGCAGCATAGGCCATTGAGTGTTGTCACTATGACCACTGCAGATCTGGGCTCTACCCAGACTAGTCAGATGAGACTTACTTGTTTTTATTTATTAGTCAGGTAAGTTAAATAGCCACCTTACATTTACATGACTGCACGAACAGGATCTCTGAATACTAAATAACAAGCAATAAACATAAGGTTGCAAAGTAATAATAGCAAATGTTTTACAGATTAAATAATTAATGGGAAGACTGAAAGATAAAGGATGGGCTATAGAAAGGCAGATTAAGAATTTGATTAGTAAAGGTAAGCTACCTTCTTTCTGTGAAATAATTGTATTGTAGCTAAAGGCATTATGGCAGAAGAATGAAAGATTTGTGAGAGTTCAATTGAAAATTATAAAAGTAAAATGTGAACTCTGTATGGTTTTAATAACATAATTAATAAAATTAACATATAAAAAAGCAATAGTCAATGGTTACTCAAATGTCCTTTATGGTACTACTATAAAAAACAATAATCAATTTCAGTAAAAATAAAATCTGTGGCGCTACAGCAGTAGCATTGTTGCCTCACAGCAAGAAATTCTCCTGTTCGATTCTCAGCTAGGGTGCCTTCTGTGTGGAGTCTGCATGTCCTCCCCGAGGTTGAGTAGCCTACGAAATACATGCATGAATGGGCGTGCCTTCGCTGAAGGTTGGGCATCGGGCTGGCAGCTCAGCACTATAAAAATCAACTGCCAATCATTAGCGGACTGGAGTTCTGCTGTGGCGACCCCTAACCGGGAAAAGCTGAAAAGACAAACAAACCTCAACAGACAAATGTAGTATCAACTTTTATTGAGCATTATTTTATTTGTTTTTTGCTAGATTCCAGATGCTAGACAGAGGTTCTAAACTGCAGTGGCAAGTTTCAAAAAGATCTCTCTATAGTACAAAAATTAAAAGTACTCTTCAAAGAGCAAGGAATTCTGGTTACTGTGCTATAAGTGGAAAATGGTGGGGGCATCATATAGCTTATTCATTGGGGTGGACACATCAATCTCTAGTTAGATTTAAATACTAGCTGCAAAAAGCAAACTACCTTATTTAGTGCTGGGAGAGATCTTGTAGATAACACTTCATCATTAATGAGGATGATACATACATCCCATCCATTCTGCACCATGGAATAGGTACGGTATCGGTTGCTAAGGTTTCCAGAATGCTGACTAGTCACTTACCAGGATGTTTAATGTGGTGCTCTAATTTACAGTGTAGACAGTTAGGAAGAGGATAGATCCAGATAGTCATTATCAGACGCAGGTGCCAGCCATGTTGCAGATGGTTAGCCATAGCAGGCTGTTGAAAAGTCATTTAGGTATGATAAGCTAAATCAGGCCCTCTGTCATAAGAAACTGTCTCACACAATTTGTGAAAATAAATAAAAAAAAGGCTACAGCATTATTAGCTGTTTTATGGGGTATGCCCCTCCCCAACACACACACACACACACACACACACACACACACACACACACACACACACATTGACTACTTTAACTTCTCTACTTCCTTTCTTAAGATAATTGACTCTGAAATCTTTATAAATAAGATATAAAATTTATTCGGCTTCAATGGCTATTCTAGTTAACACCATCTCATTAGCTGACTGCAACACTGGTGACCTTCCTTATGCATTATTCTGTATCCTAATGACATGCATGCCTATACACAACAGCTAGTGCTAGCTAATATTTTCTCAGGTGAATTGACTATCAGCTATGTTTTTTTTCTTGTGGGTGGGACCTGTGGCCGACTACTGTACTCTGGGTGTCCACATCACCCTTGCATTTCTGTTTATGTTAGGGAGTAGGTCCTCCTTGTGATGAAGATCAGTATGTAAATGCAGAGTTACCTGAAACTTTGGTTTATCACATTAGGCAGAAATTCCCCATTTCTCTGCGTTACTGACACCTTGGAATTTGTTATGAAACTAAAATGCTAGCACATAATTAGAATTCATCCCCCATGTGATTCACAAAAAAAAAAAAAAAAAAAAAAAAAAAACAGCTTCAAATTTATTAGAGTATTTACAAAGCACTAATTACAATCCAATGAAAAGCAAATGTGAACAGTGAACACAGCATAACAAATGGATTTGAATTGATGAATAATTATTTAAAATGTAAACACTGAAACAAATAACAAAGAATACTAATGAGTTTATAAATACAGCAAAGATGCCCAAATGAATCCAGTTAGAGAATATATGTCACATGTTTCAAAACAGTATTATCAAGCCAGTTAATGCATCCTTTTGGTCTGCATCAAAATGTTCAACACAGGCCACAGATGGAAAAGATAAATCATGCCAAATTAGATTTCCATTATACAGAGAGCTTAGGTACTAGATTTGATGTTAGACTGACACACATGACATCAACATATCCATCATCTCTGAGACATTGAAGAAAATGTTTAATGTCTCAAATTAGACACAGAATTTTTTTTTTTCATCTCAGGCAGCAGAATTACAAGAAAACAAAGTACAAGTTTCAAAGATGTAATGCGAAAAAAAAGACCATCTCCATTACTAATGGCATCTCATTTTTTTTTTTATATTCTAATGTCTGGTAATATTGGATGACACAAATTGTTAGTAATGTACTAGAAAATCAAGTATTTTATGAAGGCCAGCAAAACATGAAGAAAATCATGCATGTTTGCAAATCTATGGACAGCTGAGAGTATGATTAGTGGTAGCACAATCAATCATGGTGCCAGTATCCATTCTTCTTAACTGTGCAAATAGTTGTAGAACATGCCTGATTTCTCAAATATTTTGCTCTGCCCCTCATAAAATAGGTTAGCCAACATATACCAACAGAATTTCTGGTCTATCTACAAAGTTTCAGAAACTGGACTTCTTTCTATTGGTGTATACTCAATTTACAAATGGCAGACATAGAGTTTGGGTGGTTCAGTCAGCATGCGCATTTTCAAATAGTTTGTTCTTCTTTCGGCTTTTCCTGGTTAGGGGGCTCCACAGCGGAATTCCGGTCAGCTAATGATTGGCAGTAGATTTTTTATGGGCGCCGAGGTGCCAGCTCGACACCCAACCTTCAACAAAAGCATGCCCATTATACGCATGTCTTTTGAACGCCACTTGACCGCAGGGAGGAGATGCAGACTCCACACAGAATGATCATTTATCATATAAAGTTTTAGCCCGTTATCATCTTGCTATACATGACAGAGTGCTGTGCTAGAATTTCTTCCTCATTTGTTAACTGCAGTGTTTTATACTAATGCTTTCTACCAAGTTTTTTAATGAATTTGATCAGCGAGATTTTAGGCATGACTGAACAGCTTATCTGGCATTTGTAAGCTTTACACTGTACTATTTTGCTTGTGAATTCCATCTCAGGCTCTATCTATACACTGGCACTATAATCACTGGCTGATTTCATATAGTTTTCATTTCTAAAATGTTCTGCAGTTATTATTTTCCTGCAAAGTTATCAGCATGTTTCCTTTTAAAACCTATTATGAAAGTGGCATGTAGTTTACAAATAAAGCAGCATAAATCGATTTATGTTTTATTTACTGTTTTAATTTATTTATGTGTTAACTGTGTAAGCAAATTGCTTCTAGGGTTGTTTTCAGCTATGACCTTTGCTAATAAATCCATAACTTGAAAAGAATAACCAACAGAAGATCAATATAGCAATGTATGTAGAACAGCAGGTTTCACAGACTACAAAGCTTTTTGAACTGAATTACAATGTAAAAAAAAAAGTTCAAACAAAAGTTATTTTCAGATGTCACACTTGAAGAAACACATTGAATTACAATGGGGATTCTAGATTTCAGGCCTTAAAACAGATTATACAATGACCCCCCCCATTAATATTCCAAAACGTGCATGGTGATTGGTCAGCGTGCACGTTGTAAATCAGACTTATACTAATGGAAAAGGTCCGGTCACCCAGACGTTTTCCATTAGTATAAGTCTTTTTTTACAGCAACGGAGAATGCAAAATCTCCGTTGCTTTTTAGACACTGTCTAGCTATGTTAAAGGAGTTTAACATAGCAAGACAGCTTTAAAAAGAGTAACAGAGATCTTCCTTTCTCTGTTGCTTTTTTTAAAGCTGTCTCGCTATGTTAAATGGGTTTAACATAGCGAAACAGCTTTAAAAAAAGCAATGGAGATTCTCTGCTGCTTTTTTTAAAGCTGTCTCGCTATGTTAAACTCCGTTAACATACCGAGACACTTTGTAAAAAGCAACAGAGATCTTGCTTACTCCGTTGCTTCCACCCACAGCTCTGATGTACTGCGTAAGCATATGCATGCGCAGCACATCAGAACTGCCACAGAGTACCAGACAGCTGCGGAAGGGCAGCAAGGAGGCATTATACAATGCCATTATTTAAAAAAAGTAAGTATTTTTTTTCTGAAATAATGTCATTGTATAATAGCAATAACCCACTTATGGGTGTGGGAAATGCTGGATTTACCCACGGTTGTCTTTGTTTGGCCATTCGGGCTTTGCCCCCGTGACCAAACCACACCAACCATGGGTAAATCCAGCATTACCCACACCCAGGCATGGGTTATTGCTATAATATTTGCTCTGAGGTTTAATCTGTTGCAAGTGAATGACTAACAGGTATGATGCTATGCAAAGAGCAACATTACATTTTTAAACCAGGTCTAACAGCTCTCCCTTACTGGCACAATTCTTTTAAAAAATAACATAAATATAGAGGCCAGAAACTGGTTTAATTTGAGTTTAGTGCAGTTATTTTCTCTTTACATTATAAATGTCATGGCTGCCAGTTTTTAAATTCAGAACAGTATTCCTTTTGCACTTTGCATTTTCTTTCTTTGTCCATGTGGATTTCCACTATCTGGATTGGTTTCCTTCTACATTCTAAAGACATGGCAGTAAGGTAAAACTGGCAATTTTTTAAACTGCTTCTAAGTACATTTGGAATATGTGTGTGGGTGTGTGTGTGTGTGTGGGGGGGGCTTCTAACAAAGGATTGACATGTCAGCCAGAAGTTATTCTGTGCCTTATAACCACTGCTTTCTGGAATAGACTTTGGGTATCCAATGACCATGATTTGGATAAAACAACTGTCACAGAATGAAAGAATCAGTAAATACATTAATAAATACATGAATGAGTTTTGGTTTCAAAGGACACCATTCAGTTGTCATTTAAAATTCTTTTCTCAATCTGCTTATAAACACTTATAAACACTTTAGATAACTTATAATATGCTATCATTAAGCAAATAATTGGGAAATTGAAATTCCAACTTTTTAAAATGAATGATGTAATCACTAATTTCATTTAGGAGTGGATTTTTGGATTAGTTGTGAGACAGCCAATTGAGAGATAGTGGACAAATGACCAAAGTACTACTTCATCTAATCTCACAAGCTAATGTACTTTGGAGTTATATATAAAAAGCAACAGTTTGCAGGGAATGTACAGGCCATTAAATGTGATGTGTTATTAATTTTGACTCTGGAAAAATGTTATTTTCTCAAATAGCTTGAAAACACCTGTTTCTTAAATGACAGGAAACATGTAAAGGTAGGATGCTGAATCCATTTAAGGTGTAGACTACATACGCTGCCTTCATGCAAAAGTAATACATTTATAATCTGTCAGCACCATTTTGAAAATATTTTCTTCATCTAATGTCACTTACAGAGGTGTCCTCTGCTCAGCTAACCAAGATTCTCTTTTTTTAGCAGTGCAATTTTCATTACAGAAAGCAATTCCCTACTGATGATATACTTTTTCACCAGCCATGTTGGTGATATTTATATTTGGGCTTCTTAACTTTAGATCAAACCACAGATCTTCGATCTGCCTTTTATCATTTAGAGAGAGCTGAAAGCTCATTTTGGCAACTCTCCACAATGCCCAAAAAATCAATTAACTAAATAAATAAATAAACAAACAGACAAACTTGCTCCAGGATTTACTAATCTTCCATGTAAGACTAGATTAGTCTTACAGGGAAATGCCAGTCTAAGAGTATGATGGCAGTGCACCATGCATATTAATGAGGGTGTGCTACCTCAACTCTAAAGCTTACACGGAGCGTGGACGAGTATAGGGGGCATGTTGGACTGTTGAGCAGTCCAAAAATCCATGCCCCTGCAATAACGAAACTCGAGAAATGTCGAGTTACATGAGCGAGTCCGCTCACATGTGTACATTGTAACACTACACTCCCCCATATGTTAAACCTCGTACAAATTTAAAAATTAAAATAATTTTTTTTGTTTTATTTCCGATATAGCTGCCCATATTTGCACATGTTTGTGAGGAATTGCCCATTGCTTAGCTACAGTTAGCAGCTTAGACAACGAAGAGGATAATAAGAAAAATATAAGTAAATTAAGCAAAATAGCGATAGCATAGTGGTTAGAACCTTGGCATAAAGAGGAGGCATTCCCACTACTGCACGTTCCATTTTCTGTTGGAAATCTGTATACAAAAATATTTCCTGACATTTATCATGTATAAGTTTTGTAAAAAGCATTCAAATGTTATATGTAGTAGTGAAAGAATTATATATATATGAAGGTGAAATGGTTATGCATTCTGAGGCATGAGTAGCTTATTTTAAGCAATATAAAGCACTGCTAAGCACATTTTACCAGTATTTAGCTATTTAAAACCAATTGCTCTTAGCTGAGCACCGCGTTAACAAGCGCAGTGTCTTTGTGCGCAGCTGTGCACTGCTTAAACCAGCACAACTACAACGTATTTGCGCATAGCTGTGCACCGCACCAACCAGTGCAACTACAACATATTTGCATGTAGCTGCGCACCGCGCTAACCAGTGCAACGTCAGTCAATGTCGGGCAACGTCGAGCAATGTTGGGCAAAATCGAGTAAAGTTGAACAAAGTCGGCTAAACATGGCCACACCTCCTTTACTGTAACTTAACCATTCAGGTCTGGCCAGTAGGAAAATAAAAAGCAGTGACAGGGCTTGAATTCAGGATACTGTGCACTATAGTCACAGTACATAACCATTAAGCCATGACAGCATTTCATAACCATGCACTTTCAACAGACACATATCTATCAAAGGAATATTAAACATTGCCAACATCAGCTAAGCAGGTGTGCCTACAGCTGAGTTTTTTCAAAACTGGCCAATCACAAATAAGTGTGGGAAATGAGGCATATTTAAGCTCCACATGTGGGAATACTTGCCATAACTGGTTGTAGCTCCCTTCTGCAGTCAGCATGGCCGGTGTTGGAGAAGGCACTCGATTTCGAGTGCAACGCTGGGGCATTGAGGAGTCCAAAGTAATGGTTTGGCTCCTTGTCCACAATCATGAGGAAAGACTCCTGCGGGGCCAGTACCAGGGCACCCAATATAAAACGGAGGCCTGGAACAGTCTTGCTCGTTATCTCACCAGTGCCACTGGCATTCCTCGGACTGGTGAGCAGGTCAGGTACCATTATTCTGACCTGAAGTGACATAAGGAGGATCAACTGGACCAGTGGATCCAGGAATCCCGTGCAATGCCTAATGCCCCAGTACTCAGTAAGTACCCATTGTATTAAGTACTTAAGAATTGCTATGCTTGTCTATACTATGGATAGGTATGTCTCAATATCACTGCATTTACTTCACAGCTGCAGGTGTCCGGGCTATGAATCAGCAAGCCCATGAAGATAGGTTGCAAAGGCTGTGTCATCAGGCAGGCTAGTAATTATTCTGCATGTACTGTTATATAAAATAAATGAGTGAGCCTTCAAAAAGTGTTTTAACCCAATAAATAAAGGTGTAATAATCCTTTAATAAATGTATAATTCCTGGAGTGTGTCTGTGTCATTTTATTTGATATGTTGTTGTACTGTTGCATTTTACAAATAATATTGTTGTATTAAGCAGTGTTAACCCATACTAGGGTAGGCCCATATAACGTGGATGAAGGGAGTGCCTGTAGCTTTTATGCATATTTACAGCCCTCAACTGTTGGTTCATGCCCAGTATATACAGGTTAACCTGGCACATGAGTAGCTTGCTATTGTGTTCCCCAGAAATGTCAGTGTGCTGCCAGAAAAGTAGGGAGCTGTTAACATATAACTGATACTTTCACCTGAACATATCTAGATAATTATATGAAAGTAGAGCTGTCAGTGTACCATCTTAACAGTAGTGTGTGCGAGCAACTTTCAAAATATGTATCAGTAACATCTGCAATTTGGACAGTTTGTATGTAAGACAAAGCTCATGTATATAATGATCTAGCAAAATCCAATTGCACAATATAAGGACATTGGGTAGTGTAATAATACATGTAAGGGACATATAACTGCAGTTAACAGGAATGTAGTGAAAATTAGAAGGATATATAAGTTGTTAAATGAGCTATCCTTTTCCACCCTACTGTATGTGCATAAAAATGCAATTCCACACCTCAATCGGTATGTCTAATCTCAAAACATTTGTTGGGACATATGTCCTATTGGTTTATAAATATTTGCATTTATTTCTATGCCCTGTTAAAATATCAAAATATTGGTGGCTGTTGCCATCAATTCAACCTGCATGCTGTTGTAATGTCCACTATTGTTCTATATATGCATGTGTTATGCTTGCTTTTCAAGTGTTGAAAATCTGGTGTGTTGGGTTAATGGGAATATGTCTGCATGCTGTTATAACTAATTGGGAATGCTGTTGACTGTTACTAACCCATATCTTTATTTAACCCTCCAAAACATAGTTCGTATGGGAAGGCCAGTCCCAGCAGACCCACCTGTCCCACATCAGCTGGCCATGGCACCTGGCACCAGCAGGTCCGGTGCCCAGCCTGGGACCTCCTCCTCCATTGGCCTTGTGCCACCTTCGGGTGGAAGCACTGCAGGGGATAGGGCTTGGCCCCCTGTACAAGCATGGGTGGAAGAAGGACACCTATCACCCTTCAAACGGTCTGGGCTGTGGTGCTTAGAGAGATTGAATGTTCTGTTGCAGAACCTCGACGCCATCTTGAGGCACAAGTGGCGCATCTCCCGGGTCAGTCTGCACCTCCTACACAGCCCCCAGCACTGCCACCCTCTGGGCTGTGAAGGTGCAGTGGTGACTGCCCATGGTGGGGACCTCAGTCCCACTGTTTCCATCTGTGGGTTCATGGGCTTGCGATTTCCAAACATCCCTCCACGTCAAAGGTGTTCACCCACCACATGTGTCATATACCGCCCCTGTATGAGTCTTGTATGTCTTGTCTGTTTACCTCCCCAACCTACCTCCCCAAATATACCTGCTTCCCCTACCCCACATTCCACTCTCACCTGAAATAAAAACGGGCAATCTGCACCCAAAAAAAAAAATTACGCCCCATACATAGCTGCTCATTTTGCACACATGTCCACTGGACACATAAAATGCAATTTAATTGGCATTACAACATACTTTGTTGTCCTCACCCTTCTCTCAGAGTTTGAAGGTTTCATATTTACCTCCAAATTTATTCCATATGCACAGCTGTGGCTGTTAGAGAAATGGGCAGCTATGGACCTTCCCTACACCCGTCCTGCACATCCCGAGCTACTTTCCATACTGTCTTTCCCTCTTTGTGCCCCTTTTTCACCACTTTCCTATCTCCCCATTTTTCTTTTTTTTCAAAGAAATGAGCACGGGGGTTAGCGAGAATAAGCATTATTAAGCAGTAGTTAGCGGGTTTGTGCGAGTATGCGCTTGTTTGCACTTAGCTAAGCATTGCTAAGAATCACGCACACCCACACAAACCCGCTTACAACTGCTTAAAAGTGCCTTAGTCACTCTGCATGTGAGGGCCCTTGTTCTGCTCAGGAGCAAAATAAAACATCTTTGTCAGTCTCAAACCCTGGACCTTGTAAGCACTACACAACATAAAGTACCACTAAGCCACGGTAGATATACAACACGTTGGTGCTAAATAAATATATCATGCATCAGAATGAGTGAATGTAAAGGAAAAATAGGAATGCCATACCACATAACTTGTTCTGTGGATCTTTACCAACAGTTGTTGTGGGATTACACTACATGACTGTGGTAAGAGAAGCAGCCATTCTAGCAGAAAATAATGTTACACCCATCACTTTACAACCCCTCACAGTATCACAGCAGGACAAACACTGGCATATCTGTTTAGGGCAGAGGCCATACCTCCCAATTGTCCCTAATTTTCAGGGATGTCCCTGATTTTGACACAAACTTTAGCTCTGTCCCTCTGAATCCCTCCTAAAACTACTGACTTTGGGCAGAAAGGTGGTGAATTACGCTTAATGAATAATGACAATAATTAAGAGTTAGACACTTCTTTTACTTCAGAAAAGGTGTATTAATTCATATGCTATGATTCTCTCAATGTTTCAACTTAATGACACTAATATTTTAAAGGTGTCCCTGACTTTTTCTTTACTTTTCCCTGAGTCTGTTCAAATATGTACCTGAGTGTTTGAGAGGTCTGGCAGAGGCAGAAACACAGAGGCATATCAGCCTTTCTGCTGTTACACACTGTGGAAATAGCTTTGGAAGGAGTTTCGGAAGCATACCCTTATGTAGGAATACAACACTGAAATACAAATGGATGTAGCCATGTACTGGCAGCAACCAACTGTAACAATGCTATTGCTCGATTGCTGAAAAGACCTGTGTGGTGCACAGACAAAAAAATAACAGGCTAGTCTATGGCTACCATGTGGATAGGTCCACAGTTGGGAGTTACACAGACTACTTGCCTTGATAAACTAACATGTACACAGCAACCCTATAAGTCCAGCAAGATAAAATCCACACAATAATACTTACGCTCTCTTTACTTCTGCACCCCTACCCAAATGTAGAATATACCTGTGTGTGCAGGGTCTACCAAGGATGTAGGTAAGCATACTCACAGTACTGATAATTGTCCAGTTTTTCTGAGCAGCTTGTGCTAATGTCAACACTAAAAAAGCACAAACTGCTTACAACTGAGTAAAGGAATATTCACAATATAGCAGTTCACAAACAATTCTTGTGCCAAAGGAATACATGTCAATAACTAGCTTTGTATGGCAGTTAATTGTAACAGTTGAAAAGAAAGTACATCTTTCCATGTATCTTGGGGTAGCATTTTGAGGGGTGAATACATTTCTACATTGACAAGTGGGTACTGGAAGCAGCAACATTAGGTTTGAGTAGAAAATGTAAATCTCTGGCTACACCCCTGGCTTCTGATATAAGAACTATACAAACCTTCGGTCTTAAACAATGATGTTCACAGCAAACAAGGATGATCTCCATCTTGGAAATCTGAAAGGGCCACGCCTACCTGAGTTAGCAATTTATAGTACTGGGTTGCTATGACAGTGATTACTGCAAGTACTACACAGCAGGCTGCATACACTTAGCAAATGGTGGCCACTAACTGGTGCAGAGGCCATCACATGCTCATGTGTAAATACCTACAAAAGCAGGCTGCAATCTCTGCCAACAAACTCAATCACTCTATTGCAGAAACTGACAGAGAGAGAGAGAGACAGAGAGAGAGAGAGACAGAGAAAAGGAAAAAGAAAAAAAAATATTACCAAATCATACAAAGGAAAGGTATGTGACACATATGTATTTACTGGCATGTAGTAGATGTTATTGAAGAATAGTCTACATAATGTGAATCATTCATATGTGGCAGCAGTACTTATTTATGCATAGATGTTCTGCTTAACTACTGCTATGGACAATACAGTGTGTACCTGTGGGCAGTGAGACATACCTGTGAAATGTCTAGCTCAGCATTAAATGTCAAAGATCTGATCCATGTTATCTGTGTTCTGTACAGTAGTGTGGCCAATGGCTGTTGGGGGGATTAGCGCTGACATTACATAAACACCGGTGTGACAGAGTAACACATGCATGATAGTCATATTAAAGTGTAGCTTAGCATTGGCAACTGCTGTAGCAGTCTACTATGCTTATCTAGCATTTGTAGCCATATATACCCCCCATTGTTAGTGTGTGTTCATATGTGACATCTGTTTGTGTTGCAGCAAGGCCCAACAGTTCAGCTGTGAGGTCCAGGGACTTACAACAGTGTGGACCTTGTGTGTGTATGGCACACACATACAGAGAAATATATATGTGTCATATATATTCACATCTGTATATGTGCATAGAGCAGGGGACATATTGCAACTGTTTGTGAAATGTGTAGATATATATGTTGGTGAAGGTTAGTATGCACATATTTGTATGTAGGTTTTAGTGTGTGACAAACAAGACAGCATACAGTGCTGGTATATGACATGTAGTGGTTAAACACTGTGTGTGGTTTGTTCCATTTGCAATGTTGAAGTCAGTGAGTCCTGCTAAAGCTACCTGGGCTGTGAACACCTTCAATGCATTTATCCCAAAACTGTGCGATTTTATTACATTACTGTACACCTCACATCCTGTGTATAATTGATATTCTCACTATGAAAGGTGAAATGTATATGTGCCTACATATATATATATATATATATATATATATATATATATATATATATATATATATGTATATGTAATCAAATAAGAAAAATGCCGCTGTATGACTGAAACAGGAAAAATGCCACAACTCAATGTTTACACATTTCGTCCACTTTAATAATCGTGAACGTCTTCAGAAATGTCATCCCAACATTTTGAACCATTTAAATATCATCTGAAACAATCACATGTGATCTGAATGACTAATTCGTGTGTATAAAATACTTAATCAATTAATGAGTATTCAGTATATAACCTTTCTCTTAAAAACACATAAAAAATAAAATGTATGTGTACTACAATTCCTAAAAGGTGCATATATAGATATATATATATATATATATATATATATATATATATATATATATATATATATATATATACCTACATGATAAAAAGAATATATTCGTATGTAATACATTTTATAATTTTGTAACTATAACCTTTGTGCTTGTAAAAAGCACTTTATATTTATCATGTCATTCAAACCAGGAAGCTGGTCTGCATTAAGTAATATTTTCCACAGGATTTCTTTACATTCCAATTTGACTTTGAAAATTCCAGAAAATAAGACATCATTTACTTACATGTATTTGTACACCAATGGATGTGCATATGTATATATACAGATATATATATATATATATATATATATATATATATATATATATATATATATATACTTATCCACACCACTACTCTTTTGTTGCAATTATTCTCTCTGTACTGTTGACTGACTGTGATGGTCAATTTGTTTGTGAATACGTCGAAGATATGTATCTGTGGGATAGCTTTGTGGGAAACTGTTTATGTCATGGGATCCTAGCAAAAGCTGTGTACTCTGTTGCTAGGCAGAAAAAGTGCTATTGCATACAATGTGATTAAGTCCCTTGGTTTTAACTAGGGTGTGTCATTGGTGGCTAAAGCACTACATCTATGATTATTGATTGGTACTGATGTGGAATCCAAATCCTGTGTGTACTGTAGTACTATTTGAAACTCTGGGCCTGTACAGCAAAGTATGGTGTATGTCCACATTACTTGCATCCACTGTTTTGTGTGGTCCCTGTATTCATCGCATATTACATTTCTCAAGATTAAGGTTGTGTAAGTACTGACACACAGAACTGTATAGTACACACTGAAAGCTTATCTGGGTTGTCATACCTTTGTGTCCTGTAATTATGTCTGATGTGTGTGTGGGTATGTCTGTAACATGTCCTTTGACATGTGTGTGGTAAAACATATAACTGCGTATCTAGCAACATTCATAGTGTACTCAGCAGTATGTGACCTATATTCCCAATTGTGCACATATTTTGGCCATGGGTTTGCCATTAACAAGTTGTGTGGTAAAATAGTAATGCATTTACTGGACCTTACACTCATTGTGATGGATGATATATTTCTTTACACATCAGCTTGATGTATATCTGCTGTGGCTAGGTGGTGCATCGTGTTGCATACAGTGTGCCAGGTACTCTTGTATAATCTTATATAGTGATTTTATTTTGTTACTGTGCAGAACATGGTTCATTATATAAAGAGTGAGCCAGGCACTTCCAAACAGTTGTGGGGTGAGCAGTGATAAGTGACAGTTAAAGTGTTTCACTCTCGGTTAGCTAATAGGTTGCTATATATGGCAGTTCAGTGATATTTGTACTGTATAATGTTAAATGTGCCATATGACTTGCTCAGACATATTTTCCTATTTATGTCTTCCAGGGATCATGGCACATCGCAGGAACCCCAGTTACAGTAGTGCTGAAGATGATATAATTACTACGAGTATGATTCAGCGCTACAGTCTCATGTTCTCACGAACCAGCCAGGACCAGCAGGAGCGTACTGCAATGTGACAAGATGTTGTCTGCAGGGTAAATGAGGTAGGCCTGCATAACTGGACATATGAGCAGGTACACCACCACTACAGTGGTCTTCTCAGACATGTCCGTCAGCGTGCTGATGTGCGGAGACATCAGCTTGCAATAGGAGGTGGTGTTAATATCCACCATCCCCTCACCAGAGTGGAGGAACTGTCGCACCTGCCCAACAACAGCAGCAGCAGACATACACCATGATGGAGGTTGGAGCCACCCAGCAAGCACTCATGGAGCATGCAGGTAACATGGCATATCTGTAGACTACTGTCATCTGTATTGGTAGATCATGCATATGTAAGACGTGGAGTGTGTCGTTAAAAGATGTGGAGCCTGTTGTTGTGCAATACTGATCATTTGGAACATAATCTGTAGCCCTGTGAATGTAAACTGTTGTTGTACTGTAAGATTGCAAACACACAGTAGCAATGCCACAGTTGTGGCCACTGACAAACTGTCTCATTTCTATATAGGTCCCTCTGGGGTGACATCAAGGCAGCGGACAGATGCTGGTGAGTGTGTTCTATATTTATTATTGTAAATAAAAAGACCATGTCATAGTTAAGGTGTAGGCCATGTACACATGTAACACACCTACCTATAATGCATGCTGTGCATGTTTGGTGTAGGACCATATACATCTCACTAATGTGATTAGCTGCCTCAAATACATGCAGTACCCAGACCATCTCAAACAAATGTGGCTAGACTGTAGTGACCATTGAATAGGCACAGTTGATACTCAATATGCACATAACATACACATCTATGTCATACACAGAGCATTTTAACATGCTGCACATAAAGGATTCCCAAACCCTCTGTAAAGACACACTCCAGTATCCAAAATCTCATCCACACATTACACATAATATACCAGTGGGGTAGAGGCCTATCATGGGGCATTTAAACACTCTGTAACACACTACACATTCATGTCAGGGAATGCTCCTTATTGGCCTCCTTAGAAAGTCATGTAACAACTGGTTGTGAAATGGCGAATGTAGCCAATGTAGTACAGTTCAGGTACAGCATGAGTAGTGCTGGTTTGGAAAACATTTGTAGCCTTGAGTGACCACATGATGCTTCATGGTAATGGCTATGGTAATATACCCTATCCAGTTATTGTAACCACAGTACTACACATAGCTTTCATTGCTATACACCTTAATGTTGCATGTGTGCACACATATGCACCTCTAAACAATATGCATACCAATCACCATTTGCACAACTGACACATAGATGTCTTGTGATGCTATTGAGTGGCTAGGTCATATGACACACATTGGGTATGTGTAGTGTTTAAATATGCAGTTGTGTTTTAGCATGCCATGTCATGGATGACACTGGCATGTCCAAAATATGATCTACACTCACCATAAGTACCGTACATTGGGTATGTGGCCGAATGGTATTCCATCAATTATCCATGCACCACTGATGATGTTTTGTGAATACTCATCATGCATGTGCTAAAAATGTGTCTACAATTATTTGCTAAAGACATAGAGGCTGTAATCGGCATTGGATACATATCCGACACACAGATACACATCCAGCCATGGTATGTACACCTGTGAGTTATTTTGCACAGTACATTACAGAGTTTTGAATACCTGCACAGCAATGTTGTGTCCATGTATGCATTGTGCTCCGGGGGCGGGGGGGCATCACCTAATAACAAAACACATGCATCAAAGTCATGTATACTGTTAGTAACAAGGATTGTCTACACTTGCACTGCATGATGTTGAGCAACAGATGTCCTGCATACTGACAAGTGTGATATGACTGTTTTGCTTGTGATACTGTACCCCACCATCACCTGCTATTGTGTATGCTCTGAGATTGCTGGTGTTGTGTATGTCTGCTTTAGGGATGAGTGTATTTTTGTGCGTGTGCATGTGTGCATGTGTGCATCCGTGCATGTGTGCATGTGTGCATGTGCACATGTGCGCATGTGTGCATGTGTGCATGTGCGCATATGTGCATGTGGTCTGACATCATGTTCAGGTCTTAAAGTGTGTTTCCTATTTTCCTCTCACAGGTGCCGAGGTGGGGCTAGTTCAGTACAGCAGGGAACCTGATGTCACTGAGACAGACAGTGATCATGAGGATAGGTGTGTTGAGGCACAGGCAGGTTTGTCAGAGTCTGTTGTTGGGCCACCAATTGACAGTACACAAGTCTCCACCCCATCCATGTACACAGTCATACTGCCTGTACATATATCATCACCATTGCCCTTAGCTGAGGGACAGTGTACAGTTGGCACTGGCCAGGACAGTGTGGTATGTATGGCACATGTATCAGGACACAGCAGCCATAGCCAGATGTCTGGAATGGTACCACATAGGCTTATGCCCAGGGGTTGTCAGAACACTGCTGGTCATCATGCCCCTGGCAGACGTGACAAACCTCTTTCTACCACATGTATGTTCCAGGCTGTCATGGAGGCACAGACATAAATGGAGCAGTACACCAGACAGGGACTAAGGGCACAGAGGGCTCATAACACCTCTGTAAATGACAGTATCCATGACCTAGCAGGTGCCATACATAATTACACTGAGGTCATTGATAGATGTTGGGGTGAGACATTGGATTTCCTCCACAATGTCATGTCCATGTGTCAGAACAGTACAGTATGGTTGAGACGTCGATGTATGCCAGCAACATCAGCACCTGGAGGCCGCCGTGGGCATCCAGCAAGTCACAGCCGCTCCCGTAGTGCCAGTACCAGCCCCAGCAATCCTGGGGGGGCTGTCCATAGACCGTCCTAGAAGACCATGTGCATGTGGCTCTGGCGAGTCCCAGCAGGGACCTGGATCCAGTGGACATATGTCATCCTCTTTGGAAAGTACCCAGTCTGGATTAGTACCTGATACTGTCTGTAGCACCCCTGCCAGGCACAGGTTCCATATCCATGGCCAGAGACAGTGATCTGTAAAGCCTGCCAGGTACAGTTTGTAGCTGTCTCACAAATCCCTGTATATGGCAGCCACATGGTGGAACTGTGTGCATGCAGACACACACATAAACCAGAAATCTAGGGAAAACACATACCCACACACATTACATCAACATTGGCCCATAACAGTACTCATGGCCCTCACACACACACTCACACACACATGTCAATTGTATGGCTCAGTGTAGGCTTCTGGCAAACCAACAACACACCCTGTGCATATGATGAAACCTGTGCCACCTCCTATCATCTTTAACATTGATGCAGGAACAGGCTAACATGGTGCTGATGCACAGGGTGACTTTAATAAAGTATAGCAATGGTTGAATATGTAGCATGTTTCAGCAGTAAAGTGTAATGATATCCTTGAAGGTGTAGCTGAGCAGGCATGATGCATTAAATCTGTAATTAGCAATGTTGTATTGTTTCCACCAGCGTTTATTCCAATTGTGTTTGTTTGCCCATGTGTCACTTGGCTGATGTGTGTAGTTGTGTCAGCATCTGTTATACAGTGGACAGTAAGTGTGGGGTGTGTGCAGCACAGGTTTGCAGGTGTGCATTTGTGAACATTGTGGAGGTGCACTGTCTGCATGTACATGCATATTGGACACATGGGCAGGGTGACATGCCCTTTATTGGCCAGTGTTAACACTCCATAGTTTCTATTGGTGGCCAGTATGCATTGTACTACACACATTTTGGAACTTGAGTACGCATGTGTGTGTATGACACGGGCTGACACTGTGCTGTGGGTGATACTGTTGTTGCTATCTGTCACTGGTTTGAATTACTAAGGTTAACACTGTCCCAGCTGCATAATCCTTTATTAATGCACACTGTTCACCTACAGGGTTGCATGGACCATGCTATCACAAACACAAGGAATTCTCACTTATACAGTAAAAGTGCATTAGTCTCATGGACCCCTGCCATAAACTAAATATATAATAGAAGGTGTGAAGTTGTACCGAAAAAGAGTTACATACCAAGAAGAGATAACCTCTCTGGTCAGTATCATTGGGAAAATACAATCCCTCAATAAACATACAAGGCAAGCTTCAAAATACAAAATGGCAAGGATTCCAAAGACAACACTAAAGCTTTCTTCAGTGTTGTTCATAATCTACAGGGGAAATCTGAGATCGGGTCACAGTTAATGTAAATGGTCACAAAGTACACTTATCTGACTGACATTACCAATTCCTTGTCAGACAGTTTGAATGCAGATTTCACCACCCTCTCATTACACAAGGGCCAGATTTCCAGACCTGAAGAATGTAAAACATGATGATTCAGACACTCTAGTTAAAACATCTCTTTAACAAAGTACGCACCACAGTGGCAACGGTACTGGACAGTGCCCCTGGCTGTGTCATACACAAGCTGACATACGAAGTCACCACTCACCTAAACACTCTGTCCAGATGCAGCCTCTATACAGGTTACATACTTGTGGAATGACACATGGTAATGGTGTTCACAGTCCACAAGGGTTGAGCTAAAACGTCTTTTTTTTTTCTCCTTTCGGATGCTCCATTAGGGGTCACCACAGTACATCTGTTTCCATTTCTTCCTGCCCTCTGCATCTTGTGCTGTCACACCATCCACCTGCATGTCCTCTCTCACCACAGCCATAAACCTCATCTTAGGCATTCCTCTTTTCCTGTTACATGGCGGCTTCATCCTTAGCATCTATTTCACAATACACTCTGCATCCCTCCTCAGCACATGTACAAACCAACTTAATCCTGACTATCTGGCTTGGTCTCCTAACCTTCAAACCTGGCCTGACCCTCTAATATACTTATTCTTAAACCTGTCCACCCTCGTCACACCCAGTGCAAATGTTAACATAAATTGATTAAGGGCAGAACTACAACAGGTCCTGGAAACTCTCACCCTATAAGCCAGGCAAATGTTATCTGGAAGGCTAATGAGCACAGCATTACGGAACTCATTAACAGAGACATTATGGACCTGCAAACACTGCACCATACCCACTTCGGTTCTCTAAAGGCCAGATCATGGCTCCTACACCTAGTAGACTTCAAGCCAGTCAACAAGGCTATAGGTGAGGGAGGGGAGGTCAACACAACCAAGCTATAGCTCCCCAGCAATTCATGCCCATCCCACATACTGGTATTATACATAACAGACTGACCATAAACAATTGTTAGATGATGGCTTGACAACTGACACACAGATGTAGGACAAACAGTAACATTTGCAGCCTCCATGTACTGTTCTATGCCAGTAACAAGTGGTATTCACCTGCACTCAGTCCTGGGACCACTCCTGTTTGGCATATAGCTTTCTTAGGTACAAGCAAACACAGTAGGGATATGTCTGCCCATGTTTGATGACAATGCATACTGTGGGCTACACTTTATTCTCCAGATGACACATACATCCTCCAAAGGTGTATCCTACAGACAGATATCTAGTGTCAAACTCATGCTGTAAAGCTATAAGCCAAAGAAAGCATAGTTATCCACTTTTAGAAAACAAAGTATCCCCAGAGTACCACATAGGTAGTAGCCCCCAAAATGTGGAACAGGTACTAATGTATACATAGAGTCATGTGTTAAGTCATCTCTCCTTTGATAATCACATTACCAAAGGGTTTTGGATATCCCTCTGTGGAGCACATAAGCAATAAAGGGTTTGCATGCAGATCCACAGAGGTTGTTGCACACCTATAATGATTAGTCATCTTTGTCAGACTTTGCTTGCTTTGGAACAGGTTTCAAATATACCTCAAGCATAAACCCTCACTCACATTCATCAATAGAAACTGTGATGAGTGGATGTGAAATGGAAGATGTAGCCCAGGGATCACTGCAGTGACTAAGCTTGTCACAAGCATACAGAAGTGACCTAAGGACTGGAAAGCGCCAGCACACTCTGGCAAAGATAACACATGCGTTCTTGGAGAAAGCAGAGTACCCACCTATGAAATACTTGAGGTCACATGTATGTATATAGATTTGCCCCACAGCTACCTTACATGTGTAATGCACATACAGTTGTCATTGTGATATGTCATACACTAGAAAAATCAAAACCCACTCCACATTGGCCAACGGTGTTACACACCTATCACATGCACACAGTCAGCAAGTGCAAGATTGAAACTCTTTTCTAACTACATTATGATACTACAACGGTATGCATTTACACAATGCGCTGCACATATTACTGGGATTACACTTTTCCACAGGTATATTTGTTGGATGGTGACATCATCGGATTTGTCAAAGATGAGTATACCACTTTTAAGGTGTGTGAGTAGTCTCGAAAAGGGGTACTTCTCCCCAGGGAGACTCACACAGTTGACAAATGCAGGATTCAAACCCCT